>NC_037683.1:39515896-39792302 GCF_003255815.1 Theropithecus gelada | reverse complement strand
GGGCCTATCATGGGGAGGGGGGCGGGGGGAGGGATTGCATTGGGAGTTATACCTGATGTAAATGACGAGTTGATGGGTGCAGCACACCAACAAGGCACAAGTATACATATGTAACAAACCTGCACGTTATGCACATGTACCCTACAACTTACAGTATAATAATAATAAATAAATTTAAAAAAAAAAAAAATGAGGAAATTGAAGCTCAGAGAGGTGAAGTAACTCGCCCCAAATCATACCACCTTCAGGAAGCAGTACACAGGTTCAAACTGATGGCTGTTTCACTCTGAAGCCTGTGCTTTTGTCTCCAAAAGTGGACATCTTAGAAGAATATATATTTACAGAGAATATACATTTGCTAAGAATCTGTTACTTATCAAGAAATACGCTCAACACTACTTGAGTAAGATAGAACACAAAGCCTTTTCTCTTTTCCCAAGGATTAAGTGAATGGAAGAAGGAAAGAAAATAGGAAAGAGAAAATCCTTGTGTAATGGAAGGATCCTTAGCTGTTCTAGTAGTAAAGAGACCATGTAGAAAATCAGCATCAACATATAACAACAACAGCATCTATAGCAATGGTGGAGCAATTTCTTCACCAGGAGTGCAATGCATGACTTCTTTAGGCAGTGACACCAAGTCCTCAGAGAAATTAGCAGCAGCTGGGGCAGTCCTGCAGCAACTTGGGAATTGAAGTAGCACCTGAGAAACTGGGGAAGCCAGCAGTATGTATAACAGTCCCATCGTAAGGTAACTCAGCTCCCCCCTCAGGTTGGTGTGTCCTAGGGGAATTCCTGTTAGATGATGTGCCGATATACACCGGCATGGTTTCTGCTAAAAGGCAGATTCTGCGGTCTACCATTTTTCCATCACATGTCTCAGAGAATATAGGCAATTGTATGTGATGTGGCTTGTTCTACAGGTAGTCTAGAGCAGGAGCCCTCAAACTGGGTTCTGCAGAGGTCTAGCCTTCTAAGAGAGAGCCTTAAAGATGTTATGAGGTGGGACCAGGAGGAAGCCTGTGTGTTTTTTCTCCACCGCTTCTCCTGGGGTACCGCTACTTCAGCATGTTTCTAATATTGGAGTTCTATGTAAGATTATGTCTGTGAAGAATATTTTACACTAACAAAGGTTTAAAAGCCATAGTCCTAGAAGGAAGTACATATCTGCCTCTGAAATGTCTAAGTTATCTGAGAATGACAGGTCTTAAAACAATATGGAAGTCAACTGCTGTGGAGGACACCAGCCGTTGGTAGCAAGTCTCTCCTGAGTTTGCACGGGAACAGTAGTTTGTTGGTGTACAATAGTGTTGGTCACAACATTCAAAAAATAGAATTTCAAGAATTTGTGTGAGACCATTCATCATAAAGCCAACCCCCACCCCCATGATATTAGATCCTTCATTAATTCACACAAAGCCAACAGGACTTATAATGATACATTCTAAGTAAAGCACCAGAACTTTAAGTGTTTGGGTTGTCTATCCCAACTAGCGACAGTCAAAAGAGGCTACAGACTACGTCTCTCCCAACCTACCACCTAAGGGTGTGAAGA
The DNA here is from genome assembly GCF_003255815.1 of Theropithecus gelada. Taxonomy (NCBI): domain Eukaryota; kingdom Metazoa; phylum Chordata; class Mammalia; order Primates; family Cercopithecidae; genus Theropithecus; species Theropithecus gelada. The sequence goes on along the minus strand of NC_037683.1, from coordinate 39,790,748 downwards.
AATACATTTAAGAAATGGACTGGGGCCGGGTGCAGTGGCTCACACAGGTCATCCCTGTGCTGTGGGAGACTGAGGTGGGAAGATTGTTTGAGACTAACCTGGACAACAAAGTGAGACCCAACTCTACAAAAAATAATCATAATAAAGAAAAATTTTTAGCAGGGCACCGTGGGATGAGTCTGTAGTGCCAGCTACTTGGGAGGGTGAGGTGGGAGAATTGCATGTGCCCAAGAGTTTGAGCTTGCAGTGAGCTATGATGGCATCACTGCACTCCAGCCTGGGTGACAGAGTGAGACCCTGTTTCAAAAAAAAAAAAGACATGAATTGTGGAAATTATGCTATATTTTGAGATAACTTGAGTTCCCCTGGGAAGTGATGAAATGGCAATTGTAGTATAAAATCAAACATCCAGTCACTTTAGTTGTATCAATTTAAAGAGAATGATGTATGAATATTGATATGGTTAGGCTTTGTGTCCCCACCCAAATCTCATCTTGAATTGTAATCCCCATAAGCCCCATGTATCAAGGGAGAGACCAGGTGGAGGTAACTGAATCATGGGGGCAGTTTCCCCCATGTTGTTCTCATGGTGGTGACTCTCACAAGATCTGATGGTTTTATAAGCATCTGGCATTTCCCCAGCTGGTACTCATTCTCTCTCCTACCACCCTGTGAAGAGGTGCCTTCTGCCATGATTGTAAGTTTCATGAGGCCTCCCCAACCCTGCAGAACTGTGAGTCAATTAAACCTCTTTTCTTTATAAATTACCCAGTCTCAAGTATTTCTTCATAGCTGCATGAGAACAAAGTAATACAAATATATATATATACATACACACACACACATCATATGTGTGTATCACCAAGCCAGTACTTCATCATTGTAGAAAACAAGTCGTTTTTAGTTTCTTTAAAATGTGTCAACATTATGTAATAATATGAAACCTCGGCCCAAGTTCTCCTGTTTCAATTAATGATGTGTTATAACATATGGTTTGATATCTGGCTCTAAATCTCCCCCGCATTATAGAGATGCAATAACAAGCCCTCAAGCCTCCCTAGGGGAGCTATTGTGAGGAATAGATAAGAATATTCCACTGTGCTTTAGTCTCTGGCAATTGACAATGTAAGAAGCTGAAATGGAAAAATTCTGCAAAAATGGACGTTCTCTACAAATTTGAGTGAAGGTCTTTGCTTTTGTTGATGGCTACAGGCTAACGATGATTTAAAGCGTTCTGCCAGAAAATAGGGGAGATTCCAGGGTTGTATCCAAAAGATATGATCCACTATCCAATTTTGAACGTTCATTTCAGTTCATGGTTCATGGTGGGGAAATAATTAAAAGCTTCCATTTTGATGACTTTGAATTTGTTTCCCTTCTTTTCACTGAACTCAAAGTTAATGATGCTCGGGCTGCCGTCATTGAGTCTTTGACAGTGTGTTTTATTCCTTCCTTATAAAATGGGCGTCATGGTGACAGTTTCACTTGGGAAAGAAAACACACTATGGGCTCTGAGTGCCCTCAGGACTAGGGTTGGGGTTTATAGACACAATGGAGGAAATCTGAGGGTGCAAAAAGGCTGTGCAGCAGGTCTTCAAATAACATTGCTTCATTACAGTGTGATGAGGAAAAAAGGATTCCTGGTCAGTGCCACAGTCTGGCTGAAGTTTGCATGCTTTCTCCATATCTGTGAGTATTCTGCCTTCCTTGCACACCCAAAGCTAAGCACATTAGGTGAACTGATGTGCTTATGTGGTCCCAGCCTGAGAGAGTGGGTGTGGTGTGAGTGTCCCTCCCATGGGATGGCGTCCTGTTCAGGGCTGGTTCTTGCCTTGTACCCCGAGTTGCTGGGATAAATAATATCAACCCTCAACCCTTAGTATATAATTATCTTTTTATTAATCTTTCTTAAATGTACGTATAGTTCACATTTATTGCAATGCTTAATATTAAAAGTGTTTTGATACCTGTCTTTGGAAGTTTGGTGATACTTTTATAACCAGAAATGTGCCATAGGAACTTAACTCCAGTTTATATCAATTAGCCTATGGTAAAATTGGCTTGTTGTACATAATTTGGCTGAAAGTCACAGTTTTCAAGATCTCACTGAGGACTTACCATGTTAGCATGTTTGTTAATTCATGCATGTTAGCATGAATTTTTGTTTGTGCAGGAATCTGTCATTTGGACTCATGTAAGGAATGAGCTTTGCCAGCAATTCCTCCTTAAGTGAGTAGAATCATTAAGTCAATTTCGTTAGAATACATGACATCTTTAATGTTTCTTATGGCCCATTTGTGGAGTAAAATATTGCCACTGCTCACACTGTGGCTTCCCTAAAATAGCAGGCACCGCAGATGGTTTTAACGAGAGCCATGCCTCACCTCTCTGTGCAGGGCTGACTGGCTCATTCCAATTCCACACAGCTCACCCAAAGCAAGAACTGGACCACTGCCATACAAGGATTCACCCACAAACTCCTGTTTCCCAGAATTTCTCATCCCAATTGCAAAAACTTCCTGTGCAGCTGAACACAAAGCAGGAGCATGCAGTGAAAATAACTCCAAATGAACAAAGAAAGAAGGACCCAAAGCAGTCAGAGTGCGATGGTTTTGAAATGTCACACACCCATGCTTACACACTGTGTTCACTCTTGGAGGCTTCATACACGCACTTAGCATTATCCCCCACCACCACCACCACCTGTCTAATCAATAAATATAATTTAAATGTGTCAGATACTAGAGACAGTGATCTGGTGGTCATTAAGATGCTTTGCAAAAATGATAGATCCTCTCCTGTTTTACCAAACCAGTTGTCGATATTGAGGCTTGAAGGATGTTTAGGATCAACCCATCAATACCCCTTATTTGGCATCTGGGGAAACTGAGGCCCAGAGAGATTAAAATCATTTTCCCCAGATCATACAGTAAGTGAGAAAACTGAGGTCTGACCTCAGGTCTCCTGACTCCCAATTTAATGTTCTTTCTACAGAACCAAAGAGTCCATGGCTTATTTTCATCACTTTTCAATCTCATTTCCTGAGCTTACCCTCTAACATGATGGTTTAGCTGCTTGCACTATGAACAAGTGTCATGGCAGCTTTTCTCAAAGGTGATTTTCCTGGGAATCCCTTTGCTTATTACAAGGAGGCAGAAAAAGATTTTGAGATATTAATTTGTGCACATACGTGTATGTGTGTTTATTCCCTCACTCATCCCATTCCATTTCAATACCAAGCAAGTAGCCAGGGCCTGAGTGTGCCTTAGTCATTACAGAGATATATGCCAGGGAAAACAGCTGGAGCTATTGAAAGTTACTGATTGTTCTTGTTGTCATAGGCTGTTTGTGCTGCTATAACAAACCACCATATGCTGGGTGGCTCATAAACAAAAGAAATTTATTTCTCCTAGTTCTGGAAGCTGGGAAGTCCAAGATCAAGGCATCGATAGATTCGGTGTCTGGTGAGGGCCCTCTTCCTAATTCATGGATGACTGTCTTCTCCCTGTGGTCTTATGTGGCAGAAAGGAGTGACAGCGCTTGCTGGGTCTCTCTTATAAAGGAACCAATCCCATTTATGAGGGCTTCAACCTCAAGACCTAATCACCTCCCAAATACCATCGCTAATACCATCTCCTAATACCATCGCTTGGAGGCTGGGATTTCAACATATAAATTTGAAGAAAACACAAACATTTATACCACAGCTCTTGTGTATTATGAAAACTTATATTTTTTAAAGTTGTTACACTCGTATACCTGAAGGGGCAGGAAGAGAAGAGGCATGTCCTTGAAGGCCAGAAGGGAGAAAGAAGGAGCATATTCCCTAAAACTAGAAAAGAGGAACAAAATGGTTAGGTTTTTTTTTTTTTTAATTATACTTTAAGTTCTAGGGTACATGTGCACAACGTGCAGGTTTGTTACATATGCGTACTTGTGCCATGTTGCTGTGCTGCACCCATTAACGCGTCAGCACCCATCAACTCGTCATTTACATCAGGTATAACTCCCAATGCAATCCCTCCCCCCACCCCCTCCCCGTAATAGGCCCCGGTGTGTGATGTTCCCCTTCCCGAGTCCAAGTGATCTCATTGTTCAATTCCCACCTGTGAGTGAGAACATGCGGTGTTTGGTTTTCTGTTCTTGCGATAGTTTGCTGAGAATGATGGTTTCCAGCTACATCCATGTCCCTACAAAGGACATGAACTCATCCTTTTTTATGGCTGCATAGTATTCCATGGTGTATATGTGCCACATTTTCTTAATCCAGTCTGTCACTGATAGACATTTGGGTTGATTCCAAGTCTTTGCTATTGTGAATAGTGCCACAATAAACATACGTGTGCATGTGTCTTTATAGCAGCATGATTTACAATCCTTTGGGTATATACCCAATAATGGGATGGCTGGGTCATATGGTATTTCTAGTTCTAGATCCTTGAGGAATTGCCATACTGTTTTCCACAATGGTTGAACCAGTTTACAATCCCACCAACAGTGTAAAAGTGTTCCTATTTCTCCACATCCTCTCCAGCACTTGTTGTTTCCTGACTTTTTAATGATTGCCATTCTAACTGGTGTGAGATGGTATCTCATTGTGGTTTTGATTTGCATTTCTCTGATGGCCAGTGATGATGAGCATTTTTTCATGCACCTGTTGGCTGTATGCATGTCTTCTTTTGAGAAATGTCTATTCATATGCTTTGCCCACTTTTTGATGGGGTTGTTTGTTTTTTTCTTGTAAATTTGTTTGAGTTCTTTGTAGGTTCTGGATATTAGCCCTTTGTCAGATGAGTAGATTGCAAAAATTTTCTCCCATTCTGTAGGTTGCCTGTTCACTCTGATGGTAGTCTCTTTTGCTGTGCAGAAGCTCTTTAGTTTAATTAGATCCCATTTGTCAATTTTGGCTTTTGCTGCCGTTGCTTTTGGTGTTTTAGACATGAAGTCCTTGCCCATGCCTATGTCCTGAGTGGTATTACCTAGGTTTTCTTCTAGGGTTTTTATGGTTTTAGGTCTAACATTTAAGTCTCTAATCCATCTTGAATTAATTTTCGTATAAGGAGTAAGGAAAGGATCCTTAAACTGAAACTGGAAGCTGAAACAGGTCTTTCTATTAATGGAGACATATGTCCTCTTGGGTGGCCGATCTTCTGGGAGGTAGTGGAACCTCAAAGGTAATGACCACATGGGGGCACCAAAGGAGGCTGAACCTTGGACCCTACAGCTCCAAGCCCCAGCAAAGGTGCCTGTGCCCTAATTGTGACACAAAAGCAGCAGAGATGGGAACTTAAAGGGACTATGTGGGCTGCATACAAAGGGCTGCAGAGTTAACCAGTATAGATCAGCACCTTGAGGGCCTCTTTGATGCACTAGGATCCCATAGGGGAGCCCCAATAATCACGACTTGGAATACATTTCCTGTGGCCCAATGTGATGGTGGCTTCAATACCATATATACATGGACTTTAAAAAATAAAAAAATGTAAAAGTGTTCCTTTTTCGCTGCAACCTCACCAGCATCTGTTGTTTCTGGACTTTTTAATAATTGCCATTCTGACTGACATGAGATAGTATCTCATTGCGGTTTTGATTTGCATTTATCTAATGGTCAGTGATGTTAAGGTTTTTTTCATATGTTTATTGGCTGCATGAATGTCTTCTTTTGAAAAGTGTTCATGCCTTTGCCTACGTTTTAATAGGGTTTTTTCCTGTAAATCCATTTAAGTTCCTAGTAGACTCTGGATATTAGATGAATAGATTGCAAAAAGTATGATCTCGGCTCACTGCAACCTGTACCTCCTGGGTTCAAGCGATTCTCCTGCCTCAGCCTCCCAAGTAGCTGGGATTATGTGCCACCACACCCAGCTAATTACTTATATTTTTAACAGAGATGGGGTTTCACCATGTTGGCCAGGCTGGTCTAGAACTCCTGGTCTCAGGAGATCCACCCACCTCTGCCTCCCAAAGTGCTGGGATTACAGACACAAACCACTGCGCCCAGCCGGCTTGCCTTTTAACTCAGATTAATCTGACAAATTCAAGATGACTGCTTAGGATGTTTGAGATACTTTGTTATTGCTGTCAGGAGCACATACACATGCACACATTCCATCAAGAAGTTCCTAGCTGTTTAGGGAGAGCAGGTAAAACCAACCTAAATGGTGAGAAAAATAGTGTTGCAAACTCCCCTTACCCACATGCCTATGCAGGTGTCTCCTTCCAGGCCTAATATAAGCTCCCTCCACTGACCAAAGCTCTGGTTCACATGCTCATCGTACACAGTAGGGATGCAGTGAAACAAATGCTGGATTTTGAAAGCAAAGAGTGAGGTCCACATCCTTTATTTGGATGCTAGTTTCTTTTATTCCTTCACCTGTTAGTGGATATGATACTTGCCTCACCAACTAGAGAGTTGGTCAGAATATATCACACTTAAAAATGCAGTGTGCAGAATTTTTAAAGACACTGTCAAAGAATAAGTATATAAAACAGACAAGGAATTAAGTATAGAGGGTAAAATGTAAAGAAGCAGAAAAGGTAAATAAGTTTGCTTAACAAATTTAAACAAAAGAAGAAAAACTGGACAGAGGTTGAAATTGATAGTAAATTCCAGTGAAACTACTGGGGATGTGACGTATTAGGGAAATGAAATTATTTAAAAGCAGAACCAATTGACTACACCATAAATGCTAGACAGCAAAGGGGAGTCATAATCTAAAATAGTTAAATAGTGAATTTTGTGCAGAAGTAGAAGGCAACTGGATAAAGTAGCAGCCGAATTTTTGGGAGAGATTGACTAGAGACCAATAGGAAGTTAATAGAAACCCACAGGAGAAAAATACAAAATAAGTGAGTTGAATGAATAAGACGAGGAAAGATTCCCCCCCACCACCCACCCACCTCAAGTCACTTTCTTATTTACCTAGGAGTTAATATAAAGTGTTTCATGAACTGGAGTCCCCAAGGAGAATCATCTGACCATTCGTACAACCTGCCTTGTTCAAATTGGTCATTTCTAAACTCAGAATAAAAAAGTTGTTAGGTCTGCTTCTAGAAGTTTGTCTTGTTTGTTGTCGGATCAAGGGTTTGATGTTGGATCAGAGCCACAACGACACATTAATTCACAAGTGTAACTGTATATTGAAATGACAAAGTGTATCTGCAGTCATTCAGTAAAAAGAACAACAGTGCAGTGTGATATTCAAGGATTAGCTGTGTTTATTATTTTGCATCTTATCAAATTTGCAGCATTCCCAAGATCTCAGAAATAGAACAAAAGCTGGTTCTCATATGTACCCTGTAGCCAATTTTGGGGTACTGATTACCTATTCCATGAGAATATACAAACTTTTAGAAATTAACACTTATTTTTTTCCATTTATAAAACCAATACATATAAAATGCAGAAAAGAAAAACTCATCAAGTGCTTAATCATTCATATGAATACATTTCTAATAATTTGATATATTTCCTTCCAATACTTTCTAGGCATGTTTTATTTCATGATTTCATGCTGTATTTCACAGATGGCTTTTTTTTTTTACTTATCTTTATAATAAAAAGGACATTTAAAATACTCTTTTAAAATAAGGTGCCCAATTCTAAAATGCTGTGTGCATTTGAAAACTTTCATCTTTGAGTTTCTACAAAAAGATCTTAACTAGGTCTTTAATAGGAAGTAAAATTCAGCAGCAAAACTGACCATGAATTTACAGAAACCATTCGGAGGGTCAGAGCCAGCAAAGTCAGCAGATTCTAAAGCTTCTCCAATTTCTGTGCCTTGCCAAGTGACTGAAGTGGAGAGGCAATTTGACTATTGCCTTCTGACTTTAATTAATGTTTAATACTCAGTGGCAAAAGTGCACTTCCTCTTGTAAGTTCTCATTAAGTTCTTTTTGAGTCAGTTAACACTCTGTTTATAAAGATGTGGGTATTTTCTCTTAATTACTGTAATTTTGACTACTGCTGTAAAAATCAGTGCTCCATGTTACACTGTCAGAGATCATTACAGATGTATACAAGCTTCTCCCCTCCCTCTCCTGGAACCAATCCATCTCTGGAAATTAAATGCGTTAAAAGGTTTAATAAAGAAAACGAAAATCCAGACATATCACATCTCATTTCAAACCATTCCAGAATAAAACCAGGATGTATTCATCAGGATGCTGAAATGTATTGTTTAAACATTAAGGATATTGATGCAGAGTTCTATTACTTATAATTATTGTAAATCCAATTCATTCCACTGAACAAGGATGAATTGAGATGACCGATGCTCATGGAAGCATATTTTTGATTTCTGGTATTTCCTTTCATATGGAAAGACACCTGTAAGGGCATAAACCCTGGCCTCTGTCCACACCTTCGGTTGTTCCTCCCCTGGGATGGAATAAAGTACATGATTGCCAAGTTTGGAAGAACTAGGCATGCATAGCTCAGCATCTTCCTTTCTCCTTCCCCTTGGGAGCCAGCTACCACAGGAAATATGTGTTCTAGTCTGTTCCTTCTGTGTGGAGGACTGGTTTTCTAGCACTATCTATGATGCAGTAGGCACATCTACCTAATTTTGTGGTTCAGTATTAAGAGGTCCACCTAAGTATCTAACCCAGCCTTTAGAAGTAATGAGGGACTATTTTGATCTCTTTCACACCTCTCTCTCAACTGATTCAAAACCCGTCGTGGGCTAAAGTGGGTGCTATTTTATCAATACCACCAAAACATAAAGGCTAGTTTCAAAATAAAATAGAATTAAAACATCAGACTTTTAGACATTATTAAACTTTTTTTTTTGACTAGTCATTCTCTGCTCTGAATTTGCAGTTTTGTTTTGTTTTGTTTTGTTTTGTTTTTTCCTTCAGTAAATTCTGCTCTACTCTCTGCCTTGTAGTGTTTAATTCTGGATCTATTGAATAAAAAGGAAGAGAGCTAGCTATCTGACCAGACTTTTCCTTGGCAGGAGGTTGTTATTCCTCATGCGCTGATATTTGTCCTCTGTCGTATCAGGCATTGCTTTCCCTATTAATGACGACTTGGTGAGGTTAAGAGAATCTTCCAAGCTTACACAGCCATTTAGCAGCAGAACAAGGGTTTGAACTGTCCAACTCCAAGGCCAAAGTTTTTCTTCAGGAAAACTTTCACTATATCCTTTCCTACAACCCCTACACCATGCCCAGTCCTTTCACTGTCATGACTGTTGTGGGAAGGGAATAAAGAAACAGAAAATGGTGCCCCAATTAAAATAAAAAACTTATAAGAGAGCAGTGGGAACCATCTGTAGCCTGGAGTCTCCTGGCTATAAAAGAGATATTTTTCTTAGTTTTGGTTTCTTTCTACCCCCAAGCAGGTTAAGCCATATACACCAAGCAAAGATTTAGCACAAATTCTCCTATTGCAAGAGTTTAATATTCTCAGGTACTTTGGAAAATGGAGGAAGATTCCGCATTGTTTTTAAAAATGTCTTACGTGATTATGCTATTGATTGTTTGGGGGCTAACCAAAGCTCTTTTCAATTGCAAAACAAATCTGATGACCTTTTTCTCTCAAATTTGTTTAGTGGCTTTGAAAATGTTACTACAAAAGTCAAAATGTCTTGAGTTTACTACCCAGGGAATTCTCAACCTTGAGAAACATTCATTTGTGTCACCACAATAATAAAACCCATATATTAGAGAAATATCAAAGTATAGTCTATTTTATTTTAGTGAACTTTGCTCATTGTTGATTCACTTGCTTTAGAGTAGTCTATTTTCCTTCCTGTTGCTGTATGCAGCATCAGAGAGAAAACCAAGTTTATACTAATCCATATTGACACAAATATTCTGAATTTCCCTCATTATCTTCCTTATATATTTTTACTTTTTCTGTCTTACACTTCAGACTTCCTATTCTTGATCATCAAATTATGTGACCTAGTTAAACGTAATTTTCAAAGCATTACTTTCAAAGGTAAATTTTAAAATCACATACAAATACACATTTCAGCACTTTCATGCTTGCAGAAGCATATTGCCATGGAAAAAGGCCTAAGTGCAGCCACAAGTGAATGAACAAAATATTTGAGTACAGTTAGTGACAGGAAGTTGAACTGATTTGTGGGAGGCCAATTTTTCTGGTGCTGTTTTATTTTTTTAATGTCTTCGAAAGTAAACAACTTATTATCCAAAAGCATTATTTACAAGTCTCTGAGCCTCACTAAGAAATTCTGGGATATATCTCAGATATCTGCTCTCCTGGTTCTGCAAAAACTGGTTCAAGTAGACCAGTGGCCTTGGCCTTGGAGTGTCTGTTCTTACTGTGGTGCTAGTGTCACTGGGCAACTGGGCATCATGACATAAAAAGGCTACATTTTACTGCTCCTAAATTGTTCTGTTTGGTGGGCTTTTTTCAGGTTAAGTAGATAATTGTATCCTCCTCCTCTTTTTTTTTCTTTTTTCTTAAAAAAAAAAAAAATCATGAAGAAATTGGGGCTAAAAGAGTAACAAGCAATTTGCCCAAGGTCATAGGTCTAATGAGTAGCAGAGCCTGGACCTTCTGATTACAAATCTGCTCTTTGTACTTCTCAGCACTGATTCACATATCACAATAGCATTGGGCCTATAATCACATCCCTAGTTGCCTGCCTGCTGAGCTACATCTGTGTTTTCATGGAGAGATTAGAATTATACCAGCATTTCGGCCGGGCGCGGTGGCTCACGCCCCTAATCCCAGCACTTTGGGAGGCCGAGGCGGGTGGATCACGAGGTTAGGAGATCGAGACCATCCTGGGTAACGAGGTGAAACCCCGTGGCTACTTAAAAATACAAAAATTAGCCGGGCAAGGTGGCGGGCGCCCGTAGTCCCAGCTACTCGGGAGGCTGAGGCAGGAGAATGGCGTGAACCCGGAAGGCGGAGCTTGCAGTGAGCCGAGATCGTGCCACTGCACTCCAGCCTGGGCGACAGAGCGAGACTCCGTCTGAAAGAAAAAAAAAAAAAAAAAAAGATTTATACCAGCATTTCAACCCCATCACTACCTTGCCCTAGCTATAAGGTCTTGGGCAAGTTATTTCTTCTCTGTGAACCTCAGTTTTCTCAATCAGTAAAATGGTTATAAAGGCACTCAACTTTATGAGGGTCTTTTAAAGAAAATGTCCAGTTGTTCATAGGTACCTAAAGACTTCCCTTTATCTTATTAACTTTCTTTTGGCTTATCTGACTCCAGCTAAAATAAATATGTGTCTGATCCTACACTGAACAACTTTCTTACCTGATCCAATCACTGAAACCTCCCCATTCAGGTCAGCATCTGAGCACTTCAGATTCCAAACCTGTGTTGGAATATATGTCTCATATATATGACTGACCTTTCCAAATAGACTTGAATTAGCTTTCAAGGCACATTTAGATTAAGCCCAGAATCTTTTTCTGAACTGAAATGTAACTGCTACTCAACATATATTTCATTTACCAACAGATGGCTGCATTTAATTCTGTTTACTACCGTAACAAGCTTCTCTAAACATAGACATGCCAAACTAGATGTAGGTGTGTGATTTTAGGGCCATTCTTCATTTACTTCTGAAAGTGTAATGATTAAAAAATTATTTTGTAACTGGGGAAAATGAGTAATGTTTACAAGAAGAGAAAGTTTGAATCACAAACTTAAAATGAAAGCTCATCAGAAGGGTTGATGGTGGTAGAGATGATACCCTGTGCCTTGGGCACTGACAGAATGACCCAACGGGGATGGGAGTTGTCATGGTTTTAATGTTTGTCCCCTTCAAAATTCATTGTGAAATTTAATTGCCATTGTAAGAGTATTAAGATGTAGGACTTCTGAGATGATTAGGCCATGAAGGCTCCACCTTCATGGGTGGGATTGGTGCCATTATATAAAGACAAATTTGGCCCTCTCTTGCTATTGCTCTTTCTCTCACCTTCTGCCATGTAATGTTTTAGCGAGAAGGTCCTTACCAGATGCCACCTCCTTGATATTGGACTTTTCACCCTCCAGGACTGTCCATTGTAAGTCTCAAGTATTGTGATACAGCTGCACAAAATTATCTAAGACAGAAGTGGAGACCAGAATCTCAGGACCTCAGTTATTCAGAAAGTGGCCAGAATACCTTTGCATTGAAGGGTATAATGAAGACAAGATTACCCTTTAAACATGGCTTGAAAATCATTTTTGGACTTTGCCGCCATGTAATTCCAAAGTCAGCTAAGGCTACTTGACCCCTTAATATCATTATAATACTGACTCAGTCCTCCATTCTGTACTTGCAGAGGTCCAGAGTCCTACCCAGTATTTCTGTGATTTCTTGGGGTAGGGAGAAGGTGGTGAGAGGCAAGGAATGAAAGGATTTACATTTACATGGTCACCTCTAGCTTCATGCTCCTGATTCTGCATATTCGGCTTAGTTTGTGTGACTCCTCTGTACTTCTCTGTCATTCAAGTTCTTATCCTTTTCCACACGTCATCAACATGGAGCTAAGGTGTTGGTTTTCTCCCCACCACTATTTGTAACATACACATACCCACTCACAAGGCTGTTGTTTGTAGAAAGTATAAGGAGAAGAGGGTGAGTTTACCTCTAAAAAGCTTTCTCATTATGTGGAGAGTTTTAATGGCTACTTCACCTCCAGAGAACTATCTCAATGACTTCCCACCTTTTCTCTCTCCCAATTTACAAATTTATAATTTGTTAAAAATGCAGAGCCATTTAGCCCTCCTTTTATTGACTTGGGGTTTTACCTTTTCTCCAATCTCCAAGTGTATTTTTGTAAAAAACCAAACAAAAGTTCTATACCTTAATACTATAAGGGCTTAAGTTGAGATATATATCTCAGGCATTAGAGAGAGAGAGAGAGATCTCAATTAGAAATTCCTGTTTCAGGAGTTCAGAATATGGCCCCATAGGCCAAGACAAATTCTAGACCAGAATACCTAGCCTTTGTCTGCCAATTACTTAGAAGTGACTTCGTTGATTTGTGTTAAATAAATGAAGGTGAAATCTGAATGAACCTTAAAAGTGGGTGAGAATTAGTCTGCTTTCTTATTCTCCAAATAGACTTGAATCAGAGAAATGTATAGATGTGTGTATCTGTGTTTAAATGTGTCCTTACTTTTTGCTGTTTCTTAAGATCCCAAATTTCATTAAGTCTCAGGATTCTAATTTCTAAGTTGTAGAACTAACATATTCTGAGTACAGAGATTAAAAAAAAAAACAAAACTGTGATATCAAGTTTTTCTATAAAGTATGATAATTCATACATAATTATACCTGACATCTAGCATTTATATCATGGCAGATGTGGAAATAATTGCATTTATTTTCAACGGCGTTTAACAATCTTTCTATCCATGAAAAATTGTGAGTCTTGTGTGTCTAAGGTAAATAAATGCAGCTCTTTAGCTCATCTCTGCATTCCACATTTGCATATTTTACTTTTTCCCCCCCCATTCCTTTCATGATTGTTTGACTTTGCCTATATGGGTAGAAGGGGAGAGGGAAGAACAGACCAGTATTTGTTGTGCTGAATAAGTTTCAAACACAGGGAGAACTGTTTAATTTCACTCTCATGACAGTTAGATGGGAGCTGTAAGCATTAGTGATGCTAGTTCACCATGATGCAAATTCAGCTTTCTTCTCAATTCCTGGGATTGGAAGTGCTGAATCTGCAGCTGCTGCGATATTAGTCTCTCTTTTAAAAATTTGTTTTAAAACCTCTAGCATCTTTCATTTATCTTGGAAAAACCAAATGTGTACATGCTGTACTTTCATTTTCTAAAGTTTCATTTAGAACAGATGACATTTCTATGTGAATTTTTTCTAAGAAAAAAATAGTTTCTTATCTGCTTTGACTTGTTGATTATTTCTAAGTGCTCAATTACCGAGAGCACTTCTCTGGGTCTAGCTCTCCTGCTGATAGAACACCAATGCCCCCTACTGATACATTTCTGAAAACCTTTCCTTAGAAAATGAGAACATAAACCTCTCACTTACAGGCACAGTATTCACCAGCTTCCTCTGAAAAAGATGTGTGCTTCTAGGCTCATCTTAGTGTGTCTTATTAGCCTCTCATTAGTGTAATTTCCTGAATTAGTCTTTGCTAAAGCAGCTATGAAGTTATTTCATGCTTGGCTGGCTTTACAAAAAAAATAATTTTAAAGATATCAGCAGAGCTTTATACCTGACAAAATGGGAACCAGAACTAACATTTGATTATGGTAATAAAATTCCTGTTACATTATATTTATATTTAGAGTGGGAGAGTTCCTCACAATACCTTCATATTTGTCTTACTGTTTCTTCAGTATTTGTAGAATTTCTGGTCGAGAGACTTTAAAGCCTGCTGTTCTAGGTTTACTTGAATGCCTTCTAATATTCTCTCCATCAAGTAATTAATTGCCGGGGTTATGCTTGGTTTTCCCTAGCAATAGAAAACACACTACCTATCAAAGCAAACTATTGCATCTATCTTGAAACAATTCCAAAAAACTGTTTATGCAAATTTTTTCTGTCTAGCTTCCAAATACATATCGGACCAATTTTACCCTCTGGCTCTTATAACAACTTTTGCTATAACAAATATAATTTCTCGTAATTCTTCTAATATTTGAACAGAGGAATCACGTTCTTCTCCCTGCATTCTTCTCTTCCCTGGGAAAATAACTGTCAGAGAAAAGGCAAATATTTCTATAAATGTGAGACCAAAGGACAGAATGCCAGTAGAATATATAATTCCTATTTTTAAATCATAGACTAATTGTTACCCTCTCTCTCTAAACTCAAACACATACACACACACATATACACATTTTCTTCGTAGTTACCATAACACACTTGAAAAAAATGACCATATTTTTTCCTTTTTTAGTTAACATGTAATAATTGTACATATTTATGGGATACAATGATATTTTGATACATGTATACAATGTGTAATGATCAAATCAGGATAATTAGCAAATCTAATACCTTGAACATTTTTTCTTTGTGTGTGAGCATTCAAAATCCTCTCCTCTAGTTTTTTTGAAATATGTATTATTGTTAACCCTCAAAAGCAAATGCAACAAAACCAAAAATAGACAAATAGGACTTAAAACTAAAAGGCTTCTGCACCACAAAATAAATGATCAGTAAACAACCTATAGGATGGAAGAAAATATTTGCAAACTATATGTCTGACACAGGGCTAATATCCAGAATCTACAAGAAACTCAAGAAAAACAAACTCATTAAAATGTGAGTAAAGGACAGGAACAGGTATTTTTCAAAAGACAACATACAACTGTGTCTTTAAACATGTGAAAAATGCTCGACATCACTAATCATCAGAGAAATGCAAATTAAAACCACAACAAGATACCATCTTACACCAGTCAGAATGGCTATTATTAAAAAGTCAAAAAACAATAGATGTTGGCTAGGATGTGGAGAAAAGAGAACACTTATACACTGTTGGTGGGAATGTAAATTAGTACAGCCTCTATGGAAAACACTATGGAGATTTCTCAATAGAACTAAAAATAGAACCACCAAATGATCCAGCAATCTCACTACTGGGTGTCTACCCTAAGGAAAATAAATCATTATATAAAAAAGATACCTGTGCTGTTATGCTGTTATATGTATCACAGTACTATTCACAATAGCACAGTCATGGAATCAACTTAAGTGTTCATCAATTGATGATTGAATAAAGAAAATGTCATGTGTGTGTGTGTATATATATATATAGCCTATATATGTAGAGATATATATGATGGAATTGTGTGTGTGTGTGTGTATATATATACGTGTATATATATGCACACAATGGAATACTACTCATCTATAAAAAAAAGAATGAAATCATGTCTTTTAGCAACATACTTCGATGGAATTAGAGGCCATTATCCTAAGTGAAATAACTCACAAACAGAAAGTCAAATACTGCATGTTTTCACTTGCAAATGGGAGCTAAACAATGGGTTCACATGGACATAGTGGAATAATAGACATTGGAGACACTAAAAGGTGGAAGAGTGGGAGGAGGGTGAGGGTTGAAAAATTACCTGTTGGGTACAATGTATGCTATTCAGATGATGGGTAGGCTAAAAGCCCAGACTTCACCTCTGTGCAATATTTTCATGTCACAAAACTGCACTTGTACCCCCTAAATACATAAAAATAAAATTAAAAATTATTGTTAACCATACTTACCCTACAGAACACCAGAACTCATTCCTGCCATCTAGCTGTAACTTTCTATTCATTAACCAACCTCTTTATCCTCCTTTCCTTCCTACCCTTCAGCTTCTAACAATCACAGTTCTAGTTCCCCCTTCTATGAGCTCACTTTTTTTTTTTAGCTCCTACACATGCAGTGTTTATCTTTCTATGCCTGACTTAATGTCCTCAAGGCTTACTCATGCTGAATAAATAGCTGAATTTCATTGCGTGTGTGTGTGTGTACCTATGTACCATATTTTCTTTACGCATTTATTTGTTGGTGGACATTTAGGCAATTCTGTATCTTTGGTATTGTTATTAGAGCTGCAATGAACTTGGGGGTGCAGGTATCTCTTCCATATACTTCCTTTCCTTTGGATGAATACCCAGTAGTGGGATTGCTGGATTGTATGGTAGTTTTATTTTTAGTTTTTTTCAGAAACCTCCATACTGTTTTCTATAATTGCTGTACTAATTTACATTCCTACCAGCAGTGTATGAGTTCCCTTTTTGGAGGACTAGAGGTGAGCAAGAGAGAGAGGTAAGGGTAGAAAAACTGTTGGGTACTCTGCCCAGTAATGGGATAATTCATACCCCAAATCTCAGAATCATGCAATATACCCAGGTAAAAAACCTACACATGTACCCCCTAAATCTAAAATAAAAGTTGAAAAAAAAAGATTTGATTCCTAAAAAAACAGTAACAGTTCCTTTTTCCTTGCATCCTTGCTAGCAGTTATTTTTGATAATAGGCATTCTAACTGGGATGAGAAAATAACTCATTGTGGTTATGATTTGCATTTCCATGGTAATTTGTGATGTTGAACATTGTTTTCATGTACCTCTTGGCCACTGGTATGGCTTTTGAGAAATGTCTATTCGGATTACTTGTCCATTTTTAATCAGATTTTTATTGTTGAGTTGTTTGAGCTCCTTGTATATTCTGGATATCCACTTGTTAGAATGGGAGAAAATATTTGCAAGCTATTCATCTAACAAGGGGATATCCAGAATATTTGTCTATTTTTTGTTGCTGCCTGTGCTTTTGAAGAATTACCCATAAAATTTTTGCCTAGACCAATGTCCTAAAACATTTCTCCTAAGTTATCTTCTAGTAGTTTTGTAGCTTCAGGTCTTACATTTAAGTCTAATTCATTTTAAGTTGATTTTTGTAAATGATTAGAGATAAGGGTATAGTTTTATTTTTCTGCCTATGGAGATCCAGTTCTTTTCTGCATCACTTATTGAAAAGGGTATTCTTTTCCCAATGTATAGTCTCAGCACCTTTGTTGAAAATCAGTTTGCTCTGAATATGAGGATGTATTATGGGTTCTCTATTCCGTTTCATTGGTCTGTATGTGTTTTTATACCAATACCATGCTGTTTTGCTTACTATAGCTTTGCAGTATATTTTGAAGTCAGGTAGTGTGATGTCTCCAGCTTTGTTATTGTTGCTAAGTACTGCCTTGGCTATTCAGGGTCTTTTGTGGTTCCATACAAATTTTAGAATTGTTTTTTTCTCTTTCTCTGAAGAATATCTTTGGCATTTTGATTTGGGATTTCATGGCATCTGTGGATTGCTTTGGGTAGCACAGTCATCTTAACAATATCAATTCTTCTATGAGGATAACATGAAAAAATTACTGTCTTTGAACTTAGTAAAAGAGAGACAATTTCAGCTTCTATGAAAATGTGTCTTGTTCTTCAAAAGATTCAGTCTCAAGGTTCCTTCATAAATGCCTTGTAATTGTTATCAGACCTGCCTTCTTAGCCCACATGTTTTTAAGCAAGCAGTGTCTGATGAGGATTTCCAATAAAGTTGGGAAATTACTGAAGTTGGATTAAAGTTTAGGAAAATC
The DNA here is from genome assembly GCF_003255815.1 of Theropithecus gelada. Lineage (NCBI taxonomy): Eukaryota > Metazoa > Chordata > Mammalia > Primates > Cercopithecidae > Theropithecus > Theropithecus gelada. Next base: position 39,772,695 of record NC_037683.1, on the reverse strand, counting down.
AGCCAATGTCTTACAAGGCCAACTGGATCTTTGTTAAATGCTTATCATTCTACCGAGTGTCCTGCCACTTCAGGCAGATGCAGAATCAAGATCCTGGTGCTTTCTGTGTAAGTCTCATTCCCTCCTTTTATTTTCAGTTCTATTTGCTAAGTGTATAGGTAGCCAATAATGAAGGCATTGCCATACTTTACTTCAACACAGTAAAACAAGCAATGACCTTAAGCCATTAATAACTGGGACCAATAGCCACACAAGTGTTCATGGGCTTGTTTTGCTACCATGTCTGCAAAGTTGCTCTTTGCTATTATAATGTTCTTAAAATAGTGCAAGATTGTTGTATGTCTTGTGTTCTTTCCAAAGCAGATACTGAGATGGAATAGGTACATGAAAGGTTTATTGGGGAATACACATGTGAAGAGAGAGGCAGCAGCACTGGGCAAGTGGAGACATCACTCATGATGCAGACAGATGAAGTCTCCACCAGGCTAAGAGAGGTGTTCTAGAGCAAAGATTGATCATTCAAGGAGTCCTCAGTTGTACAGAAATGGCTAGACCAGAGATGTCCAGTCTTTTGGCTTCCCTGGGCCATATTGGGAGAAGAAGAATTGTCTTGGGCCACACATAAAATATACTAACACTAACAGTAGCTGATGACCTTTGAAAAAATCACAACAAAATCTCATGTTTTAAGAAAATCCATGAATTTGTGTTGGGCCACATTCAAAGCCATCCTGAACCGCATGCAGCCTATGGGCTGCTGGCTGGACACACTTGAGATAGACCTTCACACCCCATTTTGGTTAGCCATTGACTGGGGACACTTAAGAATGTGGCATTGGCTACCATTGCCTTATGGCAATGGCTACTCAGTCATTGGCTGGGGCCTTATCTGAAAAGAGCAAGCTCACAGCTCAGATATGAGGTAGACTCTGAAGGAGCTAACAGCTGGAGGGTGCCAGATGATCACATTCCTTATAACTGGCCGGCAAAACCTTTCTTGAAGATCTGAGTGGTACAAGTCAGTTTTTGTCACAACGGTTTATGGTTACCAAATCAATCAATCAACATTTGTAATGGTTGCTTTAGCTGTCTGTTTCTGGGTAACAAACCACCTCATTTTAGTAGTTAAAAGCCCCAAATGTAGTAATTTATTTTTTAAAATACATTTTATTTTGCACAGAAATTTGTGGATCAGGAATTCAGAAAGAATCTGGCTGATTGGGTCTTGCTTACACTTTTCATGTGGCTGCAGTCATCTAAATTATCTACTAAACTGGGAATCCAAAATGGTTCACAAGTCATTGGCAGTTGAAGCTGCCTGTTAGCTAGGCATTTGCTGGCACAGCACCGACATGTGTCCTCTTCATGAGCCTTGGACTTCTCACAATATGAAAATGAGTGAGTGAGTTTGCAGTGTGGACACTTCAAAAAGAGACATTCCAAGATACCAAGGGAGAAGCTGGAATTCTTTTTTTTTTCTCTGATATAGTCTTGGAAATCTTGCCATACCCTTTTAATCCCATGCTATTGGTCAAGCAAACCACCTTCAAGGAGAGGAGAATTAGTTTCAGCCTCTCAGTGGGAGAAGCAGCAAAGAATTTGTTGTCAACTTTGATCTTCCATCTTTGTGTTTTATTAGAAAAAGAGTGCTTACTCTCAATTCTGTTACAATAGATGCTGTTAAAATCCTTTTTTATCTGTGATGCCTCACCAAATAATTTCCATTTCTCCAACCATTGCTCCTTTGACATGATGTTGGGTTCCTGATTGCTCTCTTCTTAATGTTTTTCAGTTTATATCTGCCTTAATCTAAGAGCAGCATTACACCAAGTATTCTAAATGTAGACTGATCACCCTAGAGAAAAGCAGAACTATCACTGCCTGTATGTTCTAGAACTGCTAATGGAGTCATGGGAGACAGAAGTTTTTGTGGAAGTGATGCCACAATATTCATGCACATTGAGTTAACCTTTTCCACAAACATTAATTAAGTGCTCACTGTGTACTGGGAACTACAAGTACTGAGGCTACAATGATAACTGGAACTTGGCAACTTTCCTTGAGGAGTTCACAGTTTAATGGTGAAGATTGTCATGCAAACAAGTAATTATTGTTCTCTGTCATGTAGTATAACAGGAAAATAAGGCTCTAAGTGAACACAGAGGAGAAAATTTCTAATGCTTCCTAGAAAAAATAAAGAGGCTTAGCAGTGCCTGTGAATACTTATTATGCCTCAAAGAAATTCATTAGGCAAAGAAATGAAAGAAAGAATAATTGTAGCAGAAGGAAAAGCATATGAATAGGCACGGAGGTATAACAAAGTAAGACACATGTAGGTAACTTTATCTGAAGTAGAAATGTATGATTCATCAATTGGATACTTGCAGGTGACAGCTTTGAGATGAGGTTGGAAGGGTAGAGAGGACCCAGGCCATCAGAATCTTAAATTTCATAATTGGGAGTTGGGATTTTTATCCTCCAGAAAAAGGACATCAATGAACTTTTTAGAAAAAAATATGTTAGTGGAAGTGCAGCAAATGGACTCTTCTGGACCAGAGCAAGACCCAAAGTTGGGAATCTAGCTAAGAGACTTGTGCTGGAAAGAAGTGATGAGGGCCTGGATTAAAGAGCAGCAGATAGGAAGAGGAACAGTTTTGAGTCATAGTAAGGAGAATAAATTGATCAGATTTACAGTCTGGCTCAATATGGAGTGGAGAAAAGAAAGGAGGACTCATGAATGACTCTCCATTTTCTGTCTTGAATAACTGTATAGACAGTTGTCTAATTTTCAGAGAAGGAAGTACTGTGAGAGGAGGCTTCAGGAGGTGGAGGGAGGGGACATTATGGTTCAGATTGGGAAAATGTTGAATATAAGGTGCCTAAGAAACTTCTAGTAGGAGATGTTAAGTGTGGGTTAAGAAAAAAGGGTCTAGAGCTCAAGAGAGTGTTTTGGGCTGGTAGTCTAGATCTGTGAATCATCAAATTATAGGTGGTAGTAGAAGCCACTGGAGAAGCTCAGTAGAAAGTAAGGTCTAAGAACTTAGGAAAGGAGTTTCCATGATAAATGAATATTTCAACATACAAGAGATAGCTGAAACCCCAGCAGTATATGACATTCCTTCTAGTACAGTAGGGAAAGAATACAGAGTTGATGGTAGAACCCCGGAAAACATGACCATTTGAGGTGTGCACGTGAGGTGAATTGATGAAAGAGACTTGATATGGAATTCTTTTTTTTTTTTGAGACGGAGTCTCGCTCTGTTGCCCAGGCTGGAGCGCAGTGGCCGGATCTCAGCTCACTGCAAGCTCCGCCTCCCGGGTCCACGCCATTCTCCTGCCTCAGCCTCCCGAGTAGCTGGGACTACAGGCGCTCTCCACCTCACCCGGCTAGTTTTTTTGTATTTTTTAGTAGAGACAGGGTTTCACCATGTTAGCCAGGATGGTCTCGGCCTCCCAAAGTGCTGGGATTACAGGCTTGAGCCACCGCGCCCGGCCTTGAGATGGAATTCTGAGAGCTAGGAAAATAACCACAAAAAAAGGGAGGCTAGGGCAGAGATATATTCAAGAAAAAATGGAGTGAACAGGAGTGTCAAATGCTGCAGAGACATCAAATAACGTTAAGACTGAAAAGTGCCTAATGAATTTTTCAATTAGGAGGTTATTGATAACTTTAATGAGATGATTTGAGAAGAGTGGAGGAAGTCAATGAAGTTAACCCCCATGTAGCGTTGCAGTGTAGGAATGTAAACAGATAGAGTAAAGGCAGTAAAAATGTAAAAGAAAAAAATATCAAAGCATGGCTTTATTTTTTGTTTTGTTTTAAATGTTGAGATATGTTCAGAAGTAGTGAAGATGAAGAGATTCAAGATTCAGAAGGACAAAAAAATAATTAATAGGTTTACAAGAAAGCTAAATTAGTTGACAGCTGAGAATGAATAATTTTTTTTTTTTTTTTGGTATTTCTGTTAAGTTACATCTATGCTGTCTCATCATCATCACCCAATATCTGAGCAAATTCTTTTAGAACAAAGTGTTAGGGGGTTCCGTTTTTTATCTCTATGATTTAAAAAAATAATTCTCTCATTTCAGATATAGTGTTGACTAAGATAGTAGGTTATAATTTGGAGATAATCGTTTTTCTAGGTTGACATACAATAAAATGCATCTTCGATGTAGTGAAAATCATACTGAAGACAATGTTAAAACCAAGAATTTTTATTCATTAAAATATGCCATAAAATGTTAAGCCAATAAATATCTGGGAAAATGTGTTACATATGTATCTGATAGAAGATATTAGAGTCCAGAATTTATTAATAACTACAAGTCAACTAAAAGAAAACTAGAATGCAAAAAACACAAAAATAGGCATTTTATTAAAGAGGAAACACAAAGGGTAAATATATATATGAAAAGATGGCCAACCTTATTAGTCATTAGAGAACTGCAAGTTAAGAATTCAATATACCTACTAGTACTATATTTACTAGTTGAAAGACTACACCAAGAATTGATCCTGTGAGTAGTTAAGAATTCTAAAACCCTGCTGCTGAGCATGGAAAAGAAAAACCACTTTAAACACAATTTGATATTATCTTACAAAGTTGAGCATGTATATTAACCTATGTTCCAGAAACTCCACTTGTAATCACTTGCCCTAAATAAACTTTATACATGTCTCATTAGACATGATCAAGATAATTCATAGTACTTTTACCTTATAGCAAAAAAAAAAAAAAAGCTCAATTTAAACCATGAAAATAAATGAACTTCAGCTACATGCAAGAATGTGGATAAATATTGGAATATAATGTACAGTGGAAAAACAAGACTGATATACCATTTTTATTTAAATATATAATTTAGGTAAACATACAACGTGCAGTGAAATGGTAAATATAAAATTCAGAGAAATGGTGACCTCTTTAGGGATTGTATCAGGTTAGGGTTGCAACAAGATACAGTAGGCTAAGATTAGAGCTGTATATACAAGAAGTCTATGTCATTGATGATGTCCTCCTTCAAAAATTTGGTGATATAGGTATTTTATTATGTGTCCAACTTACACTATATATTTTCTCTAGTGCATATCAAGTATTAAACACTAAAAGAGTAAGAATCCACTGGTCTTGGGAGAGCTCTGTATTCTTACCCAGGTTCTTTTGCTAACTTTCTCTGGAACCACAAGAAAACCACAAAAAAGTTACTTGTCTGATCTTTGGTTCCCTTATCTGTAACTGGAAAGACTGAGTAATCTCTGGAGTGCTTTCCAGCTCCAAGAATCTTTAGTCCCATGAGCCAAAGAACTAACATGGTCTGTAAGTCAGGAAACTTCCCCAAGTAGCGTCAAATTACATATTTTGAGATAGACTCAAAATAGGGTAAAGGGACAAAGATATTACTCTGCCAGGTTATTCTAAATACATGGAAAATCCAAATAAGGAACGACAAATAAGGTTGTATTTTGTTATTTGAAACTATATTGTTTTACCTCTGAGTCAAAGGGCTACCTGACCATAATCTCACATATATCTTTCAACATTAAATATATATATATTTTTTCAATTTTATATATAATTATATATAATTGTGTATATACTCAAATTACATATATATAATTGTATATAAATTTAATTGTGTATATATATATTTGTATAAGCACTGAAATCTAGGGAAAATGACATTCAAATGACAAAAGTCTCAATAGATAACTCCAGATATGACCCAGATTGACTCACAGGAAGAGAGAAGACACTGAGGCCAACTTAACAAACTTCTTGCCCACCCTAAGAAAGCAGTAGTAGCACACAAAATAAAAAACAAAACTCCTTAGAAAAACCCTATTAACATTTCCTAATTAAGAGGACAGGGGCAGACTCTGGGACACACGGGCTCAAACCACTTGGCTGACTTCACCAATGCTAATCAACATACTAGCAAATGAAAAAGCACATTTATAGTGCATACTAGACGCCAGAGAGAGTTCTGAGCTCTTCAGATAATTAGCTTATTGGTAGATACTATTGTTTCCATTTTACAGATGAAGGAACTGAGGTATAGAGAATTTAAGTGATTCTCTACAGTTAGTGAGTGGCAGAGGCAAGATGTAAACCAATCTCGTTGCTTCTAGAGTCTGGTGCCTTAATCACAGAATTATACTATCTGTCAACAGCAAAAGAAAATAGCTATATCTGGTGTCCACTGCCATAATAACACTGTGTAACAGAGCACTCCAAAACTCAGTGACATACAAGAGTAGGCATTTATTTAGCTTATGAGTTTCTAGGTTGGTTGTCTAGACTATACTGGGCCATTTTCCTGGTCTTGTCTGAGCACACTCTTAGGTCTCAGAGTTAACCAGCTATTGTCTGTGGTGCACACATCTGGGAGTTACTTTGCTGTCACCTGCATGACTCAGCTCTCCACATCCTTCCAGCTAGCTAACCCAGTCGTATTCTCCTGGCAGAGGTGCAAGAGCAGTTATGAACTGTCAAATGCCTCTGCTTGTCGTCACATCAGCACACATCTCTACTGGCTGAAATAAGTCACTCTTCCTGTTTAGTGAGAGAAACTACAAGGGAAATGGCATGTGCATATGGGAGGTCTCATAGAAGAATTGAGGCCTCTAACGCATTAATTTACCATAAAAGCCACACTAAGAGGTGCCCAAAGCAGCTTCTGCAGCAATGACAAGACTCCTTCCTGAAGCCATGAGCAGCAGCTCCTGGAAGGAGGGAGGGCCAACAATGTGTCATTTGGATCCAAGCTTTAAGACAACTGGATTCAGAAACGTGGTCTCTACAGAAGATTTTTCAATGAGAGAGAAGAAAACAGAAACAGCAACACAAAGGCAACTCCAGCAGCCTTCCTGAGGCTTCTAGATGACCACAGTGGTTGCTTACATCAACCACTTAGCATCTTAGAGGAGAATTTGCACAGCCACTGTAGAAAAAGGAAGGGGGCCTACAGAGAAATTTATGAGGAAAAGTGTTTTCAATTTCTAATGGGGTTGACAGTTACCACATGTCAATCTACAGAGCATATCTGGTTGGCAGCTGTCTTTAGGCACTTGAGGGAATGTGGGTGTGCAGTAGTCTGGATATGGGCACCCATCCAGCTGCTCATGTCTGAATCTTGCCTTTCACCCATTTACTAAACAAGCACACATAAAGCCGTTGCCACATACCAGACTCTGGAAACACATGAGCTGTGCTGTCTGCAATCACTGGGGATCTGTTAATCTGAAGCACTGATTTTTCACTGGCTCCCAGGTAGAGGGAGGTGTCTTTCAGGCCCAGGGTGCTCCTTGAAATATTTGGAGGAATTAAAGCAGCCTGATTATTGATGTTCTGTTTCCTAAGGTTCCTCAGTCTCTGAACATGCTGAGTGAGTATAACCACCTCTTAAGTATATCCAGCTAAGTTTTTTTTCTGATTCTCAGGGAATAGAGTTCTTATTCTCCTTCACAGAAAAATAAAGAAAAGGGTGTTCAGGAAAAGGGTGGCCTAAGACCGTGTGAGCTCATATAGCAATACTAATAGTTTTAAGGTTCTACTTCTGGAGACAGTAGAGGGTGAGGTATAAGGTGTCAGGTGATGAAGCTCAGACCAGCTCCCTGACTACTCACCCTAGTTATGGCAGTTCTGACATCAAAGATGTCAAAAATATGAAGACACCATTGAAATGATCTTTCACACACTGAGTTCCCTACCCTCTGGTGGCCATTGCAAGAGGTCAAAAAGCAGGCAGTCAAAAATGAAAAGGTACCCTGTCATGAACAATATTAACTATCTAAGAATATAACTTCCTGAACCTTTTTAGCTCAGCATGCTTGGCCTAAGTCAAATGCTCTAAATGTATCTTACAAAGTACTTTCACATTTCATTGAATAAATTTCAACTGCAAATAGCGAAAAGGCATGCTCAGGCATAAGAATCCTAGTATAATAGCAGAGTAGTTAGAGTGCCAAATGATACAGATTATGCATTGTGCTATGTTCGGAAAGTTTTAAAGAGGAACAATCATTTTCAAAAGAACCAGCAATCAATCGGAGAGGATAAAAGTGAGAAAAGGAGGCTTAGGTTACTTTTCAGAACCTCCAGTCAAGCGTGGACATCCACAGAGTGACAGTTTTTCATACGAATCAGGAGATTATGAGCTCTGAGATCCTTTCCCCTATCATGTGTATTAGGATAATTGTTTCTCTAATTCAAATCTCTAAGCAGCTTAATGCCTGTTCTTATCTAATTTCAATTTAGAGAGAACAGCAAAAATGCTGTATCTGCTCCGTGTCTGCTTCCCCAAGTGAAACTTTAAATTACTCCAAGCCCTGAGCTTAAGTTGTTGACCAAATACGTTAGGCATTCCTTCTAAATATAAAAAGGTGAAGAAAGCCTTTCTGAGGCCAAAACTCAAAGTGGTCTTAAGATTGTTAGGGGAGTATAAATAAGATTAGAGGTTAAAAACCAAAACAAATCTTTCCTGCATTCAATGCTGTGAGTTAGGTAGAATCAACATGATTATACCAAATTCCACACCATACTTTATGATATGCCAACACTATTAGGTGATAGATTTGGGGATTTATCTGTGGCAAAAGATAGCCATCCTCACTGAAGCCATTTGGCTTCCTACAAAACTAAACTATCGGTGAGCAAATGTCCAGCAGTACCTCATGCTAGATTGCCTCTTGTGTGCCTCTCTTCTGGAGAAGATACTTTGAAACCAGAGTTTTCTCATCTCAGGACCTTGTGGGTACTTTAAGTGAGCTTAGAAATCATTCAAGCATGTATTCAAAACCCCATAATATTCTATCCCATTTTAGAACCTGCTATCTAAAAAGGTGGTACCACTTGTGTTATCAAGGGTGGCCCAATTATAAACGATTGGTAATGACTGTCTGGAGTACCATGTGGGAAAGATCAACAGGAAAGAGTCCCAAAAATTATTAGCACATCTATCATAATCATGGATGGAGGAGGTGGCACATACAGCATGTTTTTGTCGTTTGTAGTTCTGTTGACTCTCTACTATTTTTTTCCTCACATTTTCTCACTTCGTTAAACACAGAGAGGAAATGGAAGCCTGGTTGGGTGTGGAAAAGGGCTTAGATCCTCCACGTTTTGAACAATGAAGATGGTCTAATGTGTGTGTCATTGTCTGATCATTTAGTTAGGTGAGTGTTATAAAATGGTACAGGTTTTTCTCAACTACAAATACCCAACATAGGAATACTAGAAGTAGACAGCTGGTCTTTGCTCTGGAGATAGAAAAGATTTGCAACTCCTAGAATCCCAAAGAGCAAGAAAAGGTTTTGCAACTGGCACATCTCTTCTCTTCACTTGCTGGACAGCGGGCACAGCTGTATTTGAGGGCTTATGTTTTCTGGAGATGACTGCTTTCCTTTCTCTACATTGTCGTTCACATCCAGTACAATCGTAGGCGTTCACCGATATTTCTTGCAATAAGAATTAAATCCATGCTGCCTAGTGCTAGATTGTCACCATTTAGGAAACACATTACATGATAAAAATGTTTTTTAAGTGATTGCATTTCTACATTAGTACCAAAGGCTTTTTTCCAGTTTATAGCACAACATGGAAGAGCACAAAACAGAAGACCCAGCTCTTCCTCCCTCCTCAATACAGCCCCACCATTCTGCCTCAAAGAACATTGGGACTAATTCTGTCATGCCCTTTGTTCCTATCTGTATTAAGCACACTTAGAAAATAAGGACTCTGGGTCCTCTCTCTCCCTGTGGTCTCTTGTACCCACACAGCTTTGTGCATCTCGAACTGATTCCATCCTCCACCTTTTCAAAGAGCACCTTCTTATGCTTATTCAAAGTATGACTTGCTCTATGAACTCCAAAACTTACCTGCAATCAGCAAAATCCGTTATATTCTTAATCTTGTCTGAATAGTACCTTCCCTTTCCTACTGGAAATTTGGCTCTCCTTAATTATATTCCTTCCCTAGAGCCCTCCCAAGTGGCCATCTTATTTCCCATACCTCTTGTACTAATGGACTTAGTGACAGGCTAGGTGTTGTTTTTGCTCCTCATTGCTTCTTCCAGACTAATGTCCTGCTCTCCTCCTTAATATTAATCCACCTGGAAACTCATACCATCAGTCAATGCTGCAAACCCTGCCTCTTTGGTGCAGTTATACATAGTTGTTAAAAAAATGAAAGAAATCTTTGCCGCATTCAATGCTGTGAGTTAGGTAGAATCAACATGATTACACCAAATTCCACACCAAACTTCATGCCAACACTATTAGGTGATAGATTTGGGGACTTACCTGTGGCAAGAGATAGCCGTCCTCAATGAGACCACAGCACCTCCCCTATTCTTTGGAGATTCTGGTCCTAGTCCGTGGTTCACTGTTGCTTTCTCTCAAGCTCTATTCTTGTCATCACCTTTTTCAGTCTCATCTCCTGGACTCCTGTTTATTCTATGGGTTCACTAACTACCTGATCATGTACTCTGATGACCCCCGCAAATGTGTCTCTAACCAAGAACTTTCTTCAATTCATATTCAGCTGCCTCCTTCATATCTCACTTGGATGTCTAATAGGCATATCAAAATATGTTCAAAATTAAACTTATTTAATTTTAATCCCATAGCCCCCAAATTTGTTCCTTTTCCAGCCTCTCCCATGTGGACCAAGACTTCATTTTTGTGCACTGTTTTTTTCTCTACTGCCTGCATATAGTAGGTGCTCAGTAAAAGTTTAGTGAATGAATCATTTTTTACTTTCACAGTAATAGTTTAAACTGTTGTAAAGCAGGGTATTTCACTTTTGCTTTATCGTGTGAGTAAGCTAGACAGAATGTTGTGAGCTTGCTCTGGATATGCAATAGCACAGCAGTGTTAGAGGTATTCTGAGTACTTAGTAACTGACGTGTAAACAAACCTTTGTACCAAATCTGATTTTTCTGCCTACCATCTTCTGCTCCAGTCTTGTATAGATTACCACCAGGGTCAACCTCTTCAATGACAGATTTGACCATGCCACTACCTTGCTCAAAATGCTTTGGGGTATATAAAGAAATTTAACTTCCTCCACATGGCATCCAAAGGTCTCCTTTTTTGAATTACCACCTATTACTTCTCTATCTTCATCCTGAGATAGGGCCCTTGATACAAGCCACATCATAACCCTAAAGATTACTCTGGTCTCTCATGTTCATCAGGACTTCTTGGCTGGAAATGACAGAAATGAGATAGAACATACTGGCTCATGTAGCTGTAAATATATCTCTGTACTATATAGAAAGGTGGTTGGTCACAATGTATTGTTGAGAGAAAAGCAAGCTGTAGAACAGCATGTATACTGTGATTCTAATGTTATATATTTTTAAATCTACCTATGGTTGAGTGTGTTTATATGCCTGAGGAGAAAAAAAAGTCTGGAAGAATAAATATACACCAAATGTTAGTAATAATTAAACTTTAGTGAGTAAAAAATCCTGATGATATATTTTCTAATTTACATATTTATATATTAGAATATTCTATAGAAAAGGTTTAAACTTGTGCTTCGTTCACAGTATCACCCTGCTAATGCAATGCCATCATATGCCATTCAATACAGAGGCAGTAACTACGTATGGTCACTTAAATTTAAAAGTGAAATTTAAAAATTCCACCTGTCAGCTGCATTAGCCACATTTCAAGTGCTCAAGAGCCACCTATAGCTAGTGGCTGCCACATTGAGTGCACAGGTATAGACCATTTCCATAAATGCACAGTGTTACTCCTACAATGTGAAACACCTGTCAAGCTAGATGAACTAGATGTTCACCTGATTGCTTTCTCTAGTATAATTGGCTTCGTTTAGATGCAGCCAGAGGGAAGCAGGTGTAGGTCTGAACACTTGTGATCTGACAGCCACCAGGAGTTTGACCGAAGTCCCAATCTGTTCATTTATGCAGGATCCTTAAATGTGTTTGGGAAAGACATTATCTTAGAGGCAACCTATTGAGTAATTTCAAAGGGAAATAAGAAAAATCCTTACCCAGTAATTTTTAAAAGAATATGAGAACATCTGAGTCTCTTTGCAACATTGAGATTTACCTGTTTTAATTAGAAAAACAAACAGTTTGATTTGAGAGAATGTTTTTCCTTTTCATCTTATTTGCCTAATTCCCAAGTAACTTGGCCATGCTTATGGAGAAAGAAGAATCATGTTCCTTTCTGGCAAGGAAATTAAAATGGTACCATAAGTACTTCTGTTTAAAACTATTTGCAAACAGGCTGGGCGCAGTGGCTCACGCGTGTAATCCCAGCACTTTGGGAGGCCGAGGCAGGCAGATCACGAGGTCAGGAGATCGAGACCAGCCTGGCTAACACGGTGAAACCCCACCTCTACTAAAAATACAACATATTAGCTGAGCGTGTTGGCAGGCGCTTGTAGTCCCAGCTACTTGAGAGGCTGAGGCAGGAGAAAGGCGTGAACCCAGAAGGCAGAGCTTGCAGTGAGTGGAGATTGCACCACTGCACTCCAGCCTGGACGACAGAGCGAGACTCCATCTAAAAAAAAAAAAAAAAAGGCCTGTTTGAAAGCAAACTTAGGAAACTCTTACCATGTTTCCTAAGTTGTTTTGTTTTTTTTTAAATTGGAATCTTTAACATTTGTTTGACATGGCATGCCAAAAATTCAGTGTTCGTTTTATGTTTTCATTCTAATGTGGAGTCATAAAATCATTTTTTTCAGTACCTAAGTCCCTAATTTAAAAACTCATGATGAGAAGATAATTCCTATTATAACCAAAACTCTTTTAAAAAGATTTGAAATAGGTGGGATTTTAATATTTAAATAGAACTCTATTATATCTCTGATCTCCTTTGAAAACTATGAAACAGTAGGTTCATGAAAATATTCATCTTTTAGAGCAAAATTATTGCACTGATACCTGTAATGAATTACAGTGGAGGGTTCCACAGTATTTCATGGTTGTGGACTTTTGTACAAGAGTCAACAGCAATCATGTCTTTTTTTTTTTTTTTTAAATAAAAGATTAGGAATGCATTAGTGGCCAGGCATGGTGGTTCATGCCTGTAATCCCAGTACTGTGGGAGGCCGAGGCAGGTGGATCATTTGAGGTCAGGAGTTCAAGACCAATCTGGCCAACATGGTGAAACCTCATCTCTACCAAAAATACAAAATGAGCCGGGTGTGGTGGAGTACACCTGTAATTTCAGCTACTTGGGAGGCTGAGGCATGAGAATCGCTTGAACCCAGGAGGTGGTGACAGAGGCTGCAGTGAGCCAAGATTGCACCACTGCTCTCCAGCCTGGGCGACAGAGTGAGACTCAGTCTCCAAAAATAAAAAGAATGTATTAGCATGCAGCATGATTCTTATTTTCTATTCATTCTATTTATTTTTCAACAAGTCAGATTTATTACAACCACAAATTCAGAAAGAAAGTATTTTGAGTCAATTATCAAATGCTTTTATTCATCATAACACCTTCTAAGTCTATAGGATGCTAAATATTCATTCATTGGCTCTATTTGGTCTTTGGGTCTACCAAATTGAATTAATTATACTGCCCAGCATGTGGTACAGTCATTTGATGATTTGTCCTCACCATCCCCTATCCTGACTCTAATGTATTTATTATATGCCCTTAAATATGGGTATATCCTGAAAAGTATGTAGTGTTTTTAGTACCTGTTTTTAGTTTAGATAAAAATCATTGTACTACAGGTCTTTCTCTGCTTCTTTTCTGTTAATGCTTTTAAGCTTTTAAGCTTTGTTTTTTAAGCTTTTTTAAGAGTGAAAAATCTAGACCAGTGGTCCCCAACCTTTTTGGCACCAGAAACCAATTTTGTGGAAGACAATTTTTCTACAGACCAGGGGATAGGGATGGTTTTAGGATGATTTAAGCACATTACATTTATTGTGTACTTTATTTCATTATTAAAATATAACATAAAATGAAATAATTATACAACTCACCATATGTAGAATCAGTGGGAGCCCTTAGCTTGTTTTCCTGAAACTAGACCGTCCATCTGGGGGGTGATAGGAAACAGTGACAGGTCATCAGGCATTAGATTCTCATAAGGGACATGCAACCTAGATCCCTCACATGTGCAGTTCACAATAGGGTTCATGCTCCTATGAGAATCTCATATCACCGCTGATTTGACAGGAGGCAGAGCTCAGGTGGTAGTGTGAGCAATGGGGAGCAGCTGTAAATACACATGAAGCTATGCTCACCTGCCTGCCACTCACCTCCTGCTGAGTGGCCCAGTTCCTTTCAGGCCACAGACCAGGAGGGTTGTGAACCTCTGATCTAGATTATACTATATAGGATGAATGCTGGCTCTTCCATGCTGTGTGACCTTATGCTAAGAACTTAAACTTTCTGATCCTCATGTTCCTTACTTGTAAAATAGTTACTAATATCCACTTTGTAAAAATGCAAGGACTGAATGAATGTGTGCAAAGAACTTAGGCTTAGAAAAGTATTAGATATTTAATAAGGGTCACTTATGTGTTTATTACTTTATGAAAATTTAATACATTATTTTTAACAATTATGTTCCATCATAGGCAGTACCTCATTTTACTTATTTTCCTGTTCCCTCCAACTTTTTAACCAACAAAGACACTGTATTGACATCCTTATGTCTTTCCTTGCACAAACCTATGGGATATATACCAATGAGGGAGACTACTGGGTTACAGGGCACATGCACACTCCCTTTCTCCAGGCAGTGCCAAGTTGTACTCCAGAAAGTCTGTGCCAACTGAAAATCTCTTGGCTGTGCATGGTGTTTCCATTTGCCTATATTTTCATCAATACTTATTATCTAACTTTCAAATTTTCGCTAATTTAATTACACATAAAAATAGCATGTCACTATTGTTTTGATTTGCATTTCTCTATTAGTGAGCTCATGTATATGAAAGTTAGTCATTTGGATTTCTCTAACATTTGGTTGGTAAATGTTTAACTCCTGGCTTTAGGGGATGACAAAAGAGAAGGGAGGCTGATTTGTTGAGCAGTTTGTCAATTTCCATGGTACAAATACTGCAGCATGGCCAATTTCAAGCTACCCTTTAGCAACTAGCTCATGACATTTCATAATAGGCTCTCATAAGATGGCACAACACAGCTCCAGGACACCATTGGATTGTCCCCTCTAGAAATTGCTTATTCATAACTTTTGCCAATGTAAATATTTGATTTCCGGTCTTTCCCTTCTGGACTTACAGAAATTTGTCTTATATATATGATGTTAATTACATCTGTGTTTCAAAGATTGCAAATAATTTCTCCCACTCTGCAGGAGTTAACCCTTTTGTTAACTTTATTGAAGAGTTAGTTTACTGAACAGAATGCCTTGAAGTTTGAGGTAATCACTTATTTCCATTTTTTTCCTTTGACCTTTTGCTTTAGGGGTCTTATTTAAGAAATGCATCTCACTCCAAATGTGTTTATCAAACACCAGGTCTCATTCTTGCTGTCTGGGATTTAAAGATGAGTTATTGAGGAGCTTGCAGTTTGGGAGCAAGAAAACAACAGGCAATTGAGTCATGGCAATACAATATAGAATGTGCTTATTGTTGCTACATTTGCAAATATTTAGATGTGCCTTTGCAAAGCAAAGCAATTTTCCCCAATAGTGCATCTGAGTGAATGATTAAAGGTCTGAAATGCACGAGCTAGGAGAGGTAAAGTAATAACTCCTGATAACTTCACAAAGCATTCTATCCTAGTGTCTTAGGAATTTCATCTTGTCTGCTTTGAGAAAGTTGTCCAAAGATAACAGAACTTGAGATGACCTTACAGCAGTGGTGGAGCCAAGTCCAGTGTTCCATTGCTAACCCATTTCTCTGGCCGTACACATTTGCTGCTCCTCGTCTTAGTTTCTGCTCCTGCTCCTCCCTGTGCTTCCTTAGAAAACAGCAGCAGCAACTCTTGTATTATTCTCCTCCAACCCAACTGTCTGAACTGCATCCTCTCTTTTGAAACTTTCTCCATGTAGCTTATAAGCTTCAAAATCGGATATATGTGTTTTACATAATAATTGATAGAAACTCAAGAGTTTAATTTTTAAAATATTATGTAGGTGTTTGCTTATATGTTGATAGAGTGGTGTGATGACATAAAACTACACCCAGATAAGCCTTGAAGAAATATTCCTGTCTTTTAGAGATATAGACGGTGATAGTGACGCTGAGCCTGACTGGGTTAAACAAGAAGAACTATCTTGTGAGGAGTTCAGGAGCTCCAAGTCATATTTTTTGAGGGTTGAGGGGGTGAGCAGACTGCCACTGCTGACGGCTTCACCAGAATTGCTCCTAAGCAACCCAGAGATCCAAAAGGGATCTCTGTAATCGCAGAAATTCCAGGGGTGGTGCTCATTGTGAAGTACGTTGTTGCTGCTATTATTGTTTACTACATTCTTTCATTCTCCTTTCTTAGCTTGCTGTGACACATGCATAATAGTGAGTAGTGTAGCAAAGAACCTGATTTGGGGGTCCCTATGCCTGAACTATGAGATGGCATTTGTCTCTGAGTTCCTCAAAATGGTCCAAGCAAAATGTTCCTATTTTGTAACCACAATTGAGGTCAATGGTTCACTGATCAAGAACAGATAGTATATTTATCCTGATAAAAATAAAGATTATAGCAATATAAAAGGCTTTTTAAAAATGTGATGCCTGTAAACGGGTTGCTTCTAACACCCCCAGTACAAATAAACAGTCATACTCTTTCTCCCCCTCCCTTCTTCTTTCCAGTTCAGAAACTGTGCCTGCATTTCTCAAATTCAGTTTCAGGAACATTCTTTATATTGGTAATTTAGTGCACCAGGGGCAGAAAGCAGGGGAAGTTCTGTGTTCGAATGAGTCTAAATGACTGTACGCTAAAATGCACTTCTGGGAATTCCACAATACCAGTAGGCCCTGAGAATCTTCCAGTAACAAAATCTGTCAACTTGAGTTTAACCCAGGATTTCACAAATTCTCCTGGCCACAGATACTTATCTCTCTGTCTCATGTCCCACACTCCCTCTTCTTTCCCAGAGCACTTATTACTATCTTGTGTATCGGAGAACACCACTCAGAATGCATTTATATTAAACCAATAGTTTAGTTTTAACCAATGTAATAATATGTCCCAAACAGTTTCATATCATATCACAAACTATAGACCCTCACCCAGTTATTCAACCAATATTTTATTATATGTCTGTGCTCATATATGGCTACAGATTTGAAGGATCCTTTCCCTTAGGGCCTCACAGCTTGGTTGTAGAGGGATTGGGATAGTCACCTAATGCCAGAAGGGCAGAGTTCCTGACAGGTATGCACAGGAACTGTATAGGAGCACAGGAGTGAGCCATCGCATTATGCTGTGAAGACTTCCAAGCAATTTCAGGAGCTTTTGTGTTCATCTAAGTCAATGTCCATCCACTTCTGGGTTCTTCTTTATAATTCAACAACTAAGGTTCTGTACTAGAATATTCTAGTGATAGAAAACACATTACATGCCTCCCATCCTCAGATAATGAAAAGTACAGCATCAAATATACCACAAAACCCCATACAACTTAATCCCACTATAGCCTATCCATAATGACTAGACAACCTTCTTTTGTTGGGCTAAAATCCTATCCTTTTTTTTTTTTTAGATTAAGTGGATTAATCTATTTTTAAATCCTTAAGTAAGTTATCTTTACTTTGGACTTACAACATCACACTTTAAGATTTCAATGTGGATATTATTATGGCATGAACAGGACAACAGAATTAATTATAAAATGTTTTCTTTACTCTTCTGTCTAGGTGTAAGACTCAAAATGATTGTTACAACAAGGGAAAGGCTAAAAAGCCACACGTTAGGCAGAAAGTTAAAGCAGTCTTCCCAAAGCCAGTTCAGTACTCATTTTTGTACAATGCCTAAAGCACAAGTAGTTAATGGTCCATCTAGTACTGCATCCGGGTCTTAAAACTCCAAAGGCCATACATTTCCATTATACCATGACAACCAGCTCAAATGTCACTGCTGCCACAACACTTCTCTGTCTCTCAGAGTTAATATTTACTTGTTGATGTCATTGTGGTCTCTGTCCATCCTTCCTTCCATCTTTCTCAGCCACCCATCTATCCATCTGTTAAGGTATAACCAATTGTGTTATAACACGGATAATGTGGTCACATCCTTATATCCTTGAAAAGCTAAGAACTTCATCTTTATATTTGTCTCATCCCTCTGAGGGGCTTGGCACATGGTTGGTGTGTAGCAGGAGTTTGCTGACTTCTGTTGCTTCACCAGAGAGACCTCAAGTTAGCACCAAAATCAGCTTAGTTTAACAAAAGATACAGCAGAACTGTAAAATTTTAGACCATAGAGATCCTTGATGGATTGTGTCTATCCCCTGCCCCTCCCTTACCTGCCTTAAATAAGTGAATAAATAAGTAAAATGCACAAGTCTTCCATGACCTTCTATTCACAAAATTCTCTTGGCTTATCCTCTCACCACTGTCATTTTCTCATGCACACCATGTGTATCTTTCTCTTTTCTGAGGCAGCCCTGGGAAAGGATAGAGCTCTTGAGCCTCTCAGGCTCAAGTTCTATGCGTTTTGCTCTACTGATCCCTGCAATTATTGACTATCAGAACCTTGCTGTAGGATTTTATGTTTATCCCAAATGTCAGAATCATTTTGAATTCTTAATCTTGCTTTCTCTGATATTAGCTTTGCCTGCCAGTTTTGTGGCACTATACATTTAACATTTCTTCTATGTATTCATCCATGTCACTGAATTTAAAAATCCCTAGCAGCAAAAGATCAAAGAGAAAATTTTGTAGCCCAATTTAGTTTGTTATGCCCAATATTTATCCCTTCTTTGATGTAGTTGTAAATCTACTTAGTAATATTATTATATGTTCTACATTTCTCCCTATCATCTACCTGTAAACAACCACCGAGACACTGGAGGAAGGAAGTGCTAAATGAAGACAAGGATGTAGTATTTGCATTTATTCTTTAAGGAGTGGCCAAGTAAGAAGGTGAAGTCAACCCAAGAAGAGAGGTAGACCTATGTATTCTCCACTGATTAAGGGACCATGTCTGATGGGATTTGCTGGCTTGGACTCTATTCAAATGGCAGGCTTCTTCTATCCATTACCAAAAACTATGGGCAGGACAAAGGCCAATGTGTTCAATGCAGAGAAAATTGCTGGATTTACCTAGAATAACTGTGTGTTAATCTGGGCTGCAATAGCAAATTATAATAGACTAGGTAGCATAAATAACCATATAAGCTCACTGTTCTGAAAACTGGTAAGCTGAGATCAAGGAGCCAGCAGATTCACCGTCCAGTGAGGGCCCTCTTGCTGGTTTGCAGGTAGCTGCTGTGAACCCCAAATATCTGAGACAGGTCTGAATTTAGAAAGTTTATCCAAGATTAAAGAGACATGCCTGTGATATAACCTGAGGTCCTGTCATTAGGACCTGAGGAGGTCCTGATGACATGTGCCCTAGGTGTTCAGGACACAGCTTGGTTTTATACATTTTAGAAGACATGAGACATCAATCAATATATGTAAGATATACATTGGTTCAGTCCAGAAAGGCGGGACAACTTGAAGCATGGAAGGGGCTTCCAGGTCACAGGTAGATGAGAGACAAACAGTTACATTCTTTTGAGTTTCTGATTAGCCTTTCCAAAGGTAGCAATCAGATATGCATTTATCTCAGTGAGCAGAGGGATGACTGAGTTCTGTCTGTCCTTTGTCCTCAAGGCAATTCCTTGTGCGGGAGGCATGTAGCTTTTTAATCTTTTTTTAGAAGTATAATGGGAGACAGGTTTTCCCTAGGCAGTTCCCAGCTTGACTTTTCCCTTTGGCTTAGTGATTTTGGAGTCCCAAGATTCATTTTAGTTTCATACTGCCTTCTTACTATAACCTCACTGAGGCCAAGAGAGAGATCAGCTCTCTCATGTCTCCTAACACTAATCCTATTCATGAGACTGGGATCCCACCTCCAAATACCATCACATTGGGGATTTTGGCTTTGAAATATGAATTTGGGGAGAACACAAAAATTCAGTCCATAGAAAGTAATCACTGAAGATTTTGGAGGAGTATACAGATATAATCATAGCTATGCCTTAGGATGGTAACTCTTTAGCAGCAGGGTAAATGACGGCATGAAGAGGTTGAGATCCCAAAGGCAGCAAAAGCAGGTCGGACAAGATTTCAATAGTGTAGGTGAGAGAATGTAGAAGCCTGAAGGTGGCAGTGGCAGTGGCAGTTTTCATAAATGGGATAAATGTAAGGAGATCCTGCAGTAAGACTTTGGCAACTGACCAGGTATGGCATGAAGAGAAAGCTGAGGGAAGGAGGAGTCTAAGATGACACTGAGATTTTGAGAGAATAGTGGTTGGATTTACCAGGATAGGGAACTCAACAGAAGCTGTAGCCTGGGGAGAGTCTCTGAGTTCCAGTTTAGACTTGTAGCATTTGGAGTACCTATGTAACACACCAAGTTGGTGGTCAGGAGAAAACCCAGAACTACAAATGGTGATAGAAGAGTCAATGGAATCAATATAAGAATGGAAGCTACAAAAAGAGATGAGATCTCCCTAGAAGAGAACATAGAAAGAAAATGACAAAGGGGTTAAAGATAGATCCTGGGTGGGCACCACCATTTATAGACCAGGCTGAAGAAAAGGAAAAATTAAAGGAATAGTGTTTTTAGATAGTTGAGAAGGAAGAATGGAGGAAGAGACCTCAGTCAACCTCTACTATCACCCCAAAGTAAAAAAGCACTGAAAAGGAAGAGCAAATAGAAATTTTAAAGCAAGAAAAAGAGCTGAGTACTTACCAAGTGCCAGGCATTGTACATCATGTCATTGTGTTAATTGCAGGTTTTACATGTAAAAAGAACAGTTAAATGGCGCCAGAGGTTCGGATCCAAACTCTACCATTCACTAGCTCTGTCAACTTGGATAAGTTTCCTCTTTTTAAGATTAAGGTAACTCATTATACCTCACAGAGTAGTGTAAGTATCATATAAGATAATATATTTAAAGTTACATAGTTGATTACATGGGCTATCAGTAAGAGTCATTATTATTATTTCTTTGGGCTTACTTTTATAATATCTGTCTTCCCCGACAGAAAACCCCATGAGTCCAAAGACCATGGTTATTTTAACATTTTTGTTGCTCAGTTTTTTTAACTAAGTATTATTGATATCTGTGTATAGTAGACAGGCAATATTAGTTGAATGACTGGATGATGGCATTCCATCTACATATCCTTGCCTGTGGGCACCTGTTTAGTCCTTAAAGAAGAAGGGATGAATTCTCATATACACACTGGTACATTTGAAGTCCCTCAGTTTTCACGAGAGGATGTCCTTCTTAACCACAGTTTAATTGCCTTAATTAAAAGATATAGGTCTGTCATGGAACCAATCCAAATGCTCAACAATGATAGACTAGATAAATAAACTGTGGTACATATACACCATGGAATAATATGCATCCATAAAAAAGAATGAGATCACGTCCTTTGCCAGAACATGGATGGAGCTGGAGGCCATTATCCTTAGCAAATTAACGCAGACACAGAAAACAAAATACTACACGTTCTGACTTGTAAGTGGGAGCTTAATGATAACACATGGACACATAGAGGGGAACAATGCATACTGGAACCTACCGAAGGGCAGAGGATCAGGAAAAATAACGAATGGATACTAGAGTTTATACCTGCATGATGAAATAATCTGTACAACAAACTCCCATGACACACATTTACCTATGAAACAGACCTGTACATCCTGCATATGTAGACCTGAACTTAAAGAAAAATACAAAGATATAGGTCTGTATTTAACTAACTGGAGACTTGCTAGAAAAATAGTCTCTAATTCACTGCTTCCCATTAGTTTTTAAAAACTAAACTGAGAAAAACTTTGCTAAGGAAGGAGTCTTGAAAGATACACAGTCTATGTACTCTTCTAGGAAACGATTTTTGTTATGAGTCAGATACTGCTCTAAGAACTTATTACACGATCCTCATTTAATCTTCATGATAATCTGAAGCATTAGGTGCTATGGTATTATTAACCCAATTTTTCAAATGGAGGCACAAAAATTTAGATCACACATAGTAGGCAGCACAGCTGGTTTCCAACCTAGGCAGTCTGTCCTGTACTCTTAACCTTTCATTATGCTGTCTCTCTCAAGTTCAACTGCAACTGAATCATAATGCCTACCTCCTCCATTCTATTTCAGAGTCCTGTTTTTGTGAGTTTTGCTTATATGAAACCAATATTAAGTTGATATGAGGTCCCATATTAAGAACAGCACCGTCAGGAAACAATAGATACTAGAGAGGATGTGGAGAAATAGGAATGCTTTTACACTGTTGGTGGGAATGTAAATTAGTTCAACCATTGTGGAAGACAGTGTGGCGATTCCTCAAGGATCTAGAACCAGAAATACCATTTGACCCAGCAATCCCATTACTGGGTATATGCCCAAAGGATTATAAATCATTCTACTATAAAGACACACGCACACATATGTTTACTGCGGCACTGTTCACAATAGCAAAGACTTGGAACCAACCCAAATGCCCATCAATGATAGACTGGATAAAGAAAATGTGGCACATGTACACCATGAAATACTATGCAGCCATAAAAAAAGATGAGTTCATGTCCTTTGCAAGGACATGGATGAAGCAGGAAACGATCATTCTCAGCAAACTAACACAAGAACAGAAAACCAAATAATGCATATTCTCACTCATAAGTGGGAGTTGAACAATGAGAACACCTGGACACAGGGAGGGGAACATCACACACCGGGGCCTATCGGGGGTGGGATCGCATTAGGAGAAATACCTAATGTACATGATGGGTTGATGGGTGCAGCAAACCACCATGGCACATGTATACCTGTGTAACAAACCTGGACGTTCTACACATGTATCCCGGAACTTAAAGTATAATTTTCAAAAAAGAAAAATTTTAAAAAAGAACAGCACCATCATACTCACCACTGAATCACTGTTTATCCTGTTACATTTTTCATGAGAACCCAAAGGAAGAACTCCTGTCTGGTCACTATATCAGAAGTATTCTGCTTATCCTTTAACCATTGGTTTGGTTTTGATCTTACAGATATTGACCACCATTTCCTTATTGCGTTGACTATTAGACAATTTACAATGAAGCATTGTAATCCCTGCCTTTATTTTATATTTATTTCTTTCCTGCTTCCTTTCCAACTTCTTGCTGACGCTAGCTTACTTTATTTGATGAAAGTTGATTTTTGGAACAAAATAGGAATATATAAACACACCTCATTGCATTTTTGTGAGATGGTTATTAACCTTCATACAGATGAGAAAACTGACACTTGGAAACATTTAAATAAAGTATCCAAGTATGTAACATAGTTTAATTCTTAATATTCTGCTGACTTATATTTGTGACCTGACTTTCCCCTAGGCCACACAAATTTGAGTGGAGAGATATATTTATAGTAATCATCCAAGGTTTACCCCTGTGAGCCGTGTGACCTCATGCAATCTGTCTGTGCCTGTTTCCTTATCTGTAAAATGGAAATAATAATATACTTGCCACCACGATGGTTGGGCAGATGAAGTGTTAATTTACGTAAGGTGTTTAAAACAGTTCCTGGGACATGCACAGTATGGCATTACCATCTCTGCCTCCTCCTCCTTTTCTTCCTCCCTCTCTTCCTTCTTCCACCTCCTTAGCTCTTGCCTCTGTTGTATATGGAGGACCTCCAGCCCCTCTCAGGGGGTCGTACTTATTTCTAAGGCTCCCCAGTGAGGTCTCACGGGGGCTCACTATCAATTTATGTGCTTCCCCTCTAGCCTACTACATTGGTTTCCAGTTCCGTCAATGCTACTTGAGGGTTTCCCATCCCAGCCTTGTGTGCAACCATTGACATTTGTGACTGGGATGCTTTATTCCAATACCAAAAAACATCCAAATCCTTAAAGTATGCTATTCCCTGGTGTCCTGGCTAAGGCATTGCTTTCATGTCACAACCATGTCAGTTCTTACCACCTAAGCTCTGATGTCATACCCCCTCTGCCCAATGTTTCCTTTATCCCCTCGCTCTATGAATTGAACATCTATATTGATGGGGCTGGACCAAAACCAATACCCTAAGCAGACACTACACATCCCTCTCCCTCCACATGCATCCTCTTCTCCCTCACGCAATATCCCCCCTTCCATTGTTCTCCTTCCATCAACTCCTCTCCCAACCAGTTCACCAGGCACCTGCAGCCATGCATGACTCCCACTTGGGATCAGCAGACAACCTCCTACAGAAGACTTGTTGTTCCCTGTGTTGGTGGGCACGCCCCAGGTAGATTACAAATTACTTGGGGTTGGAGAGCATGTCTGAGAATTCCTCACCTTCACAGCACTTAGAGTGAGACTGAGTTCGGAGGCAGCTCACAAGAGGAGTTGCTGATTGACTAGCTTTGATAGCTCATGGCTGAACCAGAATGAGAAACTTCTTTGGGGAGGAAAATATTCATTGTCTCTGGTTTGTCTGTGCCTGGTTCATTGTTTGTGTTTAATCACCCCAGATTGCTCAGGGCCATTCTAGTTTTAGCCCTGAATGTCCTGTGCCCCAGGAAGCCCCTCAGCCCTCAACAAACTGGATGGTTGGTCACCTACCACTAGGATTCCCCAGTTTGAAATATGCCCTTTACACTTGAGACAAGATGCTTCATGAATACTCTCGTTCCAAACTCTTGCCTCTGTCCTACTGCCTTGGACACACAGGCTCACATGAGTCACACCATCATTATCTGATTCCCTGTTTCCCCAGCTTGTATCAGGACATATAAATTATTGGTCCACAGTTCCTCCAGACTTAACAGCCTGTTGGAAAAAGTTCTCATCCTCTTCTCTCAGTTTTGTGACCTTCACAATTATTGCTCTTCTTAACATTTTTACTTTTCTTCAACCAGCAAAGGGCCTTGGTAGAAACACGTGCTTTCAACCACAGGAAGCTGAATTTCAGATATTGCTGACTTCTGCCTTCTGAAGCCTCGTGGAATGGTCAGCACTTAATGCATTTTGGGCTACTGTATTGGATTGTCATTCGTGGAAAGCAACAGCTGAGGAAAGTCCTTGGTACATGAGCTCCTTACACCTTGTTATACTCCCACAGTCATAATTGCTTCTTTCACACTGACATCTTCAACCCTTCCACCAGTACTTGCACCCAGCATGGCCTCACCATCTGCTCATGTGACACTAACATTATGGCCTCCCTCCATGCATTCCTAAATGGAGCTGAGGAAGGCAACAGAGATGGCAAGTGTGCCAGCTGGCACCAGTGACACAAACATAGACAGTGATAAATCATGTCTCAGGACAGGCAGGAAGAAGGGAGTATGTGGGTGGCTAATTTTGTGTCACCATCAGTGCAGTGAGATGGATCTCTCTGCTCACGGAGACAGAATCAGTGCTTGTTGTTTCTGTTCCTGCAGTATGTGCATCAGTTTCCTTTAAAAATATGGTCTCAGGAGAATGTTCAACAGAAAATCAACTAGAAATCAAAATCTGAGTTGTTCTATTTTTGCATCTGTGCATCTCTAAATAGCATTACTGGGGGACTTTCCATGGAGTTTGAGGATTGCTTGAAAATGACAGGAAAGGCCAGGCACCGATGGCTCACGTCTGTAATCCCAGCACTTTGGGAGGCTGAGATGGGTGCATCACTTGAGGTCAAGAGTTTGAGACCAGCCTGGTCAACATGATGAACCCTTGTCTCTACTAAAAATACAAAAAATTAGCTGAGCATGATGGCATGCACCTGTAATCCCAGCTACTGGGGAGGCGGAGGTGGCAGTGAGCTGAGATCCTGTCACTGCACTCCAGCAGTGGAAGATAGAATGATACCCTGTCTCAAAAAAAAAAGAAAGAAAAAGAAAAATGACAGGGAAGAGTTTCTGGCTGCTCGAGGGAAGAGCCAAGGCAAGCCAAGTCATGCTGGGGGGTCAGTTCTGTCACATAAGCTGCTGAAGCTCCTACCTACCACTACTACCCTTTGGGTCTCCAAGGTTCTTTACTTTATGTCCTGCAAATTTTTATCAACTTTTAATTTATTCAGTTCTGAATGCTGCTTCCAGGATTAAATCAACTAGGCAACTAGTCAAGATTTATTCTATAGATCTCAAATTTAGGCCTGTAATGCTTTCTTTGTTGTTAGATCTTCATTGATTTCAGTGTATTTGGTGTTAAGATAGTTCCATTTTCAGAGTTTCCATTCCTTGTGTTTGTCTTGAGTTCTTTTCCTAGATAGTAAGTTTTTGCTTTCCTTTACATCATTTTCACCTTTTTTAGAAAAAGGAAGTGGTAGCACAAAACTACCCATAAAATACAATCCTCTTCCCACAAAAGAGGAAGGTAGATGTCATTTTGGTTTTTATTTTTTTGTCCAGAAACCCCCATAGATCTTGCCTATTCCCAAGCAGATATCTCCCAAGAGCTGATGAAGCCGAGAGAGAGAAAACTGTTTCCAGCCACATGGATGAGACACACAAAAATCCCAGATCAGCCCTGTACAGGGGCACAGACAGAACTCCAGAGGCAGAGCCTTAAAACTGTTAGAAGCCTGGTGTTATTTCATCTTCAAAACATCAAGTCAACTGGCTAGGTTCCTTTCCATCAGGTCAACTCACTTAACCAGTCAAGCATAAAAGAAACAAACTTGATAGCTTTGATTTTATAAACTAGCTGCAATCAAGAGCACCTATTAGCAGGGGTAGCTTTGGAGTATCTTTCTCAATCTTATAGGAAATCTTCTCTGTTGCTATAAGGAAAATAAACCAATTACTTCAAACAGCAGAGAAGGCTGGCATAAAGGTTGGTGATTTACATGTGGCCCCAATAAACAACTCCAGCATGGGAAAACACATGGAAGTGTCCAGAGATTACTGGACAGTCCAAAGTTATGATTGGAGATCCACATCTCTGGGAGCAGAAAATGCTAGATACTAGAATGTAATCCATAAACAGCCAGAAACAGGTCATGTATAAGGGCTAGTGAATGGAGAGATGGTTTGTGACCTAATTGGAATAAAAGGAAAGGTGGCAATGGATGTAGTCAAAAGGTAAACACCTTTAGATCAGATGGTTAGAAATTTGTACTTGAAGCGGGGCACAGTGGCTCATGCCTGTATAATCCCAGCACTTTGGAAGGCCGAGGTGGGTGGATCACCTGAGGTCAGGAGTTCGAAACCAGCCTGAACATGTTGAAACCCCGTCTCTACTAAAAATACAAAAATTAGCCAGGCGTGGTGGTGTACACCTGTAATCCCGGCTACTCAGGAGGCCAAGGCAGGAGAATCACTTGAACCCAGGAGGCGGAGGTTGCAGTGAGCCGAGATCTTGCCACTGTACTTCAGCCTGTGCAACAGAGCGAGACTCTGTCTCAAAAACAAAACCAAACCAAACAGAAGTTTGTACTTGAGACACATTATAACAGAGATACCAAAGAGGAAAGGCATCAGATGACCCTTAAAGATAAATGATGCTATCTGCTACTGTAGGGAAGAGTTGCAGAATTATTATCCCAGAAGTAGAGGCTGTGCTGGTTCCAGAGAATGGGTTACAGTGGGGCAGAGGGTAAAGGCTGTGCTTCAATGTTGTGGCTAAAGCAATGGATAGGAAAATGGATGAGAATGCCAAAAATTGCCACTCTGTGCTGGCGTTTAGCTACTTTGCCTCCCCCATCACTCTCCACCTTTTCGTATAAGATGCAGTTTTAGATCCTGATACAACTCAGCTTTTGCTTTTTTCCTACAGATCAGGAAATGTGAGTTTCTAGTCCTGGCTTTAACACTAACCAGCTGTGTGGCCTTGGATTAGTCATTCCAGGGCTGAAATAAGAACTTCAGGCTTCTTAAGCCCTGAAAAGATTATGATTTCCCTTCACTGCCTTATATGTACTTCAAAATACACACAACTTTAAGCCATAGGTATCTAAAGATGTCCTACCAAGTTCTAATGTTTTTTGCATAACTTTGATTCCTTTAAACAAATCAACATTTAAAAATATATTTTCTTCATTTTAGTTTCCCTGTTTTGTTAATGCTCAACCTAAGCACATGTTTAGTTTAATTTTTGGATAATCAGGCAGTGGTCAGTTCCACTTTCCTCATCTATGAAATAAAGGTGTCAGACAGGAAGAACTCTAAGATCTCTCCCAGCTTAAATTTCTGTAATTTCATGACCTCAGATGTATTTTCTATCTGACTTTATCACCATCTTGGCATTGGTGATTTCCAAATATGAATGGAAAAAAATGTTACCTTTCCACATCCCCTCAATTCCACATACCTGCCAAAAACTATAAACTTTGGTGAGTATCTAGGACATCTGAGTCAAAACAAAAGGATAACTGTGTCTTTTTTTTTAATGTCTAAATCTTACGAAGGGCATATTTCTATAATAAGATACGATCATCAGCAAAGTCCTTGACTTACTGGCAGAAACCATTTTGGAAAAACATAAAAGTTATGACTGATGTAGGATACCTGCCAATAACTTAGGGCATCGAAATTTCCCTTGACCCATCTAGGATTTAGCTTTCCTGCTAATTTCTTCATTTGTCCATTCCTTCGTTTACTCATGATTTACCTACCTTTCATATTTCATAAGGTGAGTCTACCTGTAATATTGTATGAAATTGCTCATGAACAGTTCTCACATCTATGTCTTGACAACTCTCTTGCGACTACCTTTTGACTTTTCACCTCTGTCCTAAATGGCTATAGTGCCTTGGTTCCCATGCATACTCTGAGACTCTGAGAGGGTGGCAGCAGAGGCTGAAGCTCTCTACAAGCCTGGCTGGGATCTGCCTTTCAGATGGGAGCTGCTCATTATTTGCTGCAAGGTTTATAGAACAGATGTTACAAGGCAGACAAGCAAGCACACACTCCCAGAGCACGCTGCGCCAGGCACGCACACACTCGCCAATACCAATATCAGGAGAGCCGCTGCTGGGGTGATGGAGGGAGTGTGCTCTGAGGGGCAAGGGCTGCTCCGAAGCCCTGCTAATGTCTCTGTGTGGCCATGCTGTATTTTCAGCTTGTCATCATGGCTGGGACAGTGCTGCTTGCCTACTACTTCGAATGCACTGACACTTTTCAGGTGCATATCCAAGGATTCTTCTGTCAGGACGGAGACTTAATGAAGCCTTACCCAGGGACAGAAGAAGAAAGCTTCATCACCCCTCTGGTGCTCTATTGTGTGCTGGCTGCCACCCCAACTGCTATTGTAAGTACAGAAATAGACTTTCCTCTTTATTGTCAGATACCCAAGAATATTTCCTGTCTGCTTTTTCTCCTCTTTCTTCTCTTCCTCAGCATTCACCAGCAGCTTTATCAGTGGCATCCTGTTTCAGCCAAAACAGAGTGAATGGAGCTCTGCAGAAAAACTCATTAAAATGGGTCTTGTCTTATATAGGTGGCTTTGGTTTTTCGGTATCTGAATTTTAAAAAGACGGTTGTTTTTAAAAGCATGTGAGAATGTTATAAATCAACAGGTATGACTGGCTAATGTGTTAAGAACGGCTATTGTCCTCTTGAAAAAATATGCTATGAGTTGCATGTATTCAAAAGAGATTCTGAATGTAAGTGCTGGCAGTGATATAACGACTAAGATTAGAGTAGAATAGAATCCCTCAGGCGGGTATCTCCTGCTGTTCTCATTGAACTTCCAGAGAGGCCAGAGATGAGATAAATTGCTTAACCTGAAGTTTGCTATGATTCATCCTTGATGACTCTGGCTCTGTTCACATTGTATCACATTAAATTAAGTTGCAACTTTACCTTCATTTATTTCATTTTCTCTTCCATGAAGCAAAAAGTTGGCCACACAGTCCTCTAGAGAGATTGCTTAACAGCATAAAGTTTGCAGATCTGTGTTACCTAGTCAAGTGATTTAACACTTAGACAATTTAATTTTTATTTTAAAAATGATATTTGGGGGAGTTTTAAATTAAGTGTTTCTGCCTAAATATGCCATAAGGTCAGATTAGTCAGGATGTGATCTTAGTTTCCATTCCCCTCCTTCTCTTCTGACAGCTGACTCCCCCAACTCTCCCTCCTCCCCTACCTGCCCTCTACTCAGCAGTAATAAAAATACTGACTGGCATGCCGAGGAATACAGCAATTGCTCAGATACTCAGTTCAAATATTGTTTTTCTGTGCCAATGTTTTGCTTCCCTTCGGATGAGAAATGGAATAGAATTTTGAAGATAAATAATACGGGCATAGTAAATTCATTTGGCTCATTGATCCCAGGCTCTACAAAGCTCTCCCTTAAATGATAAGACTGCTGTAAGGACTAAGATCAGCGTTGATGAGCCACAACATGATGTATCAGAGGGGCTAAGAAACACAAGCGTTGCTGCCCAGCATACCTGGATTCACATCCTGGCTTTGGGGCAAGTCACCTCACTGTTCTCTCTCATATAAAATAAGGACAAATGAATGCTTACCTCATGCATTGTTGTGGGGCTTAGAAATGACTTAGCACAGTGCCTGGCATTTATGAAGTGGTCAGGAATTGGGAAACCAAAATCCTGGCTGGAACTGCTCTTTGCCCTCTTTGGAATCACAAACCAACTTCCTACTTCTGAAAGGAATGAAATTTCACTGAGAACCCTCATTAAGACCTCTTCTCTCCAGTTCTACAGTGAAGGGAGTGAAGGGAGATATGCCCATTCCCCAGAGGAAGGCTGATGTCGGTGCGCCTCTTACCAGCCTACAGAATAAGAGAAAGCACAGAAGACACTTTTCCATGTACCTCACAATGTGACACACTCCACACCCCATGTAAAACTAGGAGGCCAGACTGGGTTCTGTCTGGTATGGTTTCATGGTGGCTCTACCTGGAGGCCGCGGACTCAGTCTAGAATTGGGTCCTGGTTTCTTCCAGTCTCATAAGCATATCATTTTCCTATGTATTCAGACAGGCAGCCTTGAGTGATCCATTGACTTACTAGCATATTTCCTCTCATCTTCCCAGTCCCAGGAAATTTCATTTATCATTGCCTAGGTTCTCCTTTGCTTTTTATAATTATAGAGATTGTTTTACATTTTAAAAAATATAGGAAAAATGAAATGGATTAATAAAAATTGTGAGCAGCAAGTTAGAATCAGAAAATAGAATTAATAAATTAAATGTAAATCTGCCTGGCTAGTCTATTCATAGAAAGGCAGACATACAAATACAGTTAAGAAAACATATACTCAAAAGCAAAAATAAATAAAAATATAAACTTAAGACTTAAGTTGTATGTACAATTGTGTGCCAATAAATGCTTATATCTCAATAACAGTGATGCCTTATATCAAAATTTTTTTAAAAACATGTAGCAAAGCTGAATATATGAATGCCAACAGAATAAAATTTTAAACATGCCAAAATTTATCTCAAAAAATAGTACTCAGGACACATAGTTGTGGAATAGTTTTCCTCAAACATTTGAGGAATAAAAAAATCTCAAACTATATAAAATGTTTCAAGGCCTCTTCATAAATGAAAAACTTTTCCATGCATATTACAAACAAGAAAAATATGGATGTCAAGAACTTGGAAAGTGAGTCCACATAAATACCCACAAAAGCACCCCAAATAGTAACAATAATCTCACTTAGCAGTGTTGATGCAAGCATATAGAAACAAACTGGTAGATTTGCCTACATAAGAATAAAAATTTCTATCAGAAGTAAAGACTGCAAAAAAGTTTGCCACATAGGAGACTCAAATGTAAATACCCTTAATACTAAAAAGGATGAGCTTCCCAAAATCAAAATGAGAGAGGACAAGAATAGACAACTAACAACCAGCAATCAATAGACTATGTGCAGATAAATATTTCCAAACTCATCAGTAGAATCATTTTTTAAAGGATACAGCATTTTTCTCATATAAAATTGGCAAATGTTTTCCAGGAACTTAGTCTATGTTGATGAATGTAGAGCCTTTCCTGTAATACTAGTCAAAGCATAAACTAATATTTTCTTTCTGAAGAGTAGTTTGTTAAAGATGTATTAAGAGCATAATAAACTTCAGACCCAGTCATTAATTACATTTTCTAGATTTATAAAAATACAAAGATTTGTATATAGGGATGTTCATGTCAGTAATAGTTTTAATAATGAGAAACTTGGAACTAGCTAAATATGCAATACCAGAAGATTAGTTTAATACATTATGTGCCAGCCATGTTTTTGAAACACCTTAAGTAGTGATGGAACATGTTTGTAATTTAGTATTAGGATTTTTAAGGCCAAAAAATTGTATACAGTATTGTGGGTGAGATCTTTTTCTCTTCCATAAGATAATCTGACCTCATAATTTTCTGCCTCTGTTTCCCTAGGAAAAGATAATATGTATCAATTATATCACTAGGTAAAATCGAGCCCTTATTGGTGAATTGCATCTATTCTCAGATAATTGTTATAACCTGAGAGAGTGCTTCTGCTATGACTTCCAATAACAGTGACTCTGGTAACTTGGTGTATCTATTGTGGGACCCTGGAAACTATGCCTATGGAGCTGTTACATCATATATTGACTCCTATAGGGCATGTGGCTTTTCAGCCAGGGTAACTCCTGCATCCTCTGAAATGTATGTAGCCTCCATGCACCTGAGCTGTATTGCTCTGCTGGACCACTGCAAAGACATGTGCTAAAGATAAATAGGTAATGCTACCCTGCCGGCAAGTTGTGGTTTCTTCCAAGTGGACCAGCACCAAATGTAGTCTGTGGGTCTGAATATTTAATAGATCCTAAAAAGACACATTGTAGATAATGCAAGTATAATCCCAAATTTATAATTATAAAAGGAATAGAAAGAAACTAAACATTTTCAACTATTATTTCTGAATGGTAATGTTAGTTTTTCTTCATTTATACTTTTATATATTTCTTTCCAAATTCTACATGAATGCATATTATTTTTAAACCAAAGACATACCTCTAAAACAAATTTTATAGTCCATTTATTTTGGCAATAATTACAAAATGACAAAACTTTAATAAGCCTTGAAAATGGCAATTCTAATAAAAACACACATCACCAAAACTTTACAAAGGATTTTCTCGTCACCTATCAAGTGATAGGTCTTCTTTCATGTTAAGATTTTCAGCAGAAGCTCTTCTCCAGGCTACAGCTTTTGATCTTATCTCTTCCATTAATTCATTTTCCCCAAATGACACTAATTGAAATGTAGAACAACTGCTGCCATGGAAGTCAAGGTGATATGGTCTGTGGACACAGCACAAAGCACCTACACTTCTACTCTAGTTCTCAATTAGGAAACCCTGATTTGGTTTTTCATTCCTTTGCTTCTCTGGGTAACAAATATGACTGATAATACTGACAAACCCCCAAATATATTCCATCAGTGATGTTCACAAGAATAAAATCTTTTAATATACTTATATTGTGCGAGGATGACCTAATTTATCCTCAGAACTGCCAAAGAACATAGAGAAAGTGTGTGGTCCAATTTCTTTCATTCTGAGTTGAGACTGTTGAGACTCAAGTTGGTTAGATGATTTGCTGAAGGTTCCCCCTAGTTCTGAACATGATTAGACAGCCACTCATTTGGTTCCACTTACTTTCCTCACAAATGAGTGGCATTGCTAGGAACCAGGGCTGATTGCAGCTGACAGGTCAATGGCAAAGAACAGCATGGCCTTCCTACCCTGCTAATGGTGCTTGATTTTCCCTCAAGACCTAAAAATACATGAACATCAGCAAGATAGAAAACAGAAGAACTTTTCTGATAATACTCAGGGAAGTTTCGTGGGAACAGTTTCCTGGGAACAAGGAGCTGCATTCACTTCTCCTGTCCCATCTTGGTGAGGTATGACCTCTTGCAGCTCCCAAGTGCCCACCTCAGCACACACCCCTCCTTCTGAGTATGCATCCTCCACTGTCCTTACAATAGTCATCTTTTCCCAGGTTTGATAAGACTAGAGAGGCAGGTCTCATTTCACAGCTCTGCCCCCAGTAACTGTGTGACCTCTGATAAGTCATGTTCCCTCTGTGGGTTCAGTTTCCTCATCTGTACCTAAAAGAAAGGGTTAGGCTAAATGATCTCTAAGAACCTACCAGTTCCCAGATTCCATGAAAACTGAAAAAGGAACATTCTGATCGGAAGCTAACATTTGGAGCCTTCCAAATTCCCGAGTCACGACTTTCTGGAGTTTTATTGTGCACCTCTGTGCTGGATTAAGTGTTTCACAGAACTGCACAGTTGTTTATTCCTTCTTAAAACCATTTCCTGTTCTCTATGGAGTATAATGAAGTTGTAACTCCTCTCGGATGATCTGTGAGACACTAATATCAAATCTCAAAAGTGTAGCTCAATGTGGACTTGTCTGTCCTTGGTTTTCTGTGCACCCTCAAGTACATTAACCATGGAAGAACCTAGCACCCTACAGTGCTGCGTGTCTGCAGATGGGCATTAATGACCCCCATTCACCACTGCAGGGGTGCACAAGAAATGCTTGAGGGGAAAGACTCTGCTGTATTTTCAACCTGTCATTTCCTATTTCTCCTTTTGTGCTTTGCTGTCAGAAAAGATCAGCATCATATTGAGACACGACCACATGGGATTAACTGCAAAAGGCCAAGGCCACTGCTGTCCCAGATCTTCAGGAAAGGTTAGAGCATGGGGGATTTACTGTGTCCCCGTTTAGCCCAAAGTGACAACCTATGCTTGAAAGAAATCTGCAGGGTATGTTCTGACCACCTGGAAACCCTAGCTAACTACTGCCTTGGGCCTTCTGAATAAACTCATACACTCAGAGTCAAAGGAAGAGAGCCTGTTTGGATAAGAGGATTTACTCAGCAGAGAATCTGATTTACCCTCATTTTATCTCAGCCCCAGCAGCACAAGGCATGAAAAAAATGGCTATTAAACCTTTTTTCTTGGCCTCACAACGAAGTGACAGGGGAGTATTTAGTATTGAAGCAGCAGAACATTTGACTTCCAGCCCGAGGATTGAAATAGCTCACATTTTGTATGCAAGTGTGCACGCATGCATTACAAGACTCATCTAGAATTTCCTAGGAAAGGAAGAGACAAACACAACTTGATAGAAAGGCACAATTTGGAGGAAATTGTGAATCTTCATTTGGGGGTTTCTGGGCTGTAAGCTCTTCCAGCAAATGTAAAAACCCAGAGCACAGTGCAGATCACAAAGTGGGCTCTCAATAATGCAAGCCTGTTGGCTGGCTGACGAGGGGTGCAGCTGCCGAAGCAAAGGAGACATTGTAGGGTCTTGTACTTCCTCATAATCTGCCTTTTCCAGGCTCTGAACAACCTCATCTGTTGAAACTCTTTATAACATTTTATAATTCACATCTTTTTCCCTTTTGTACATTATCACATGACTTCCTTTTTTGAAAAAAAAAAAATTTCACCATGACTACATTTTCTTTGTTGCTAATATATTCAGTGTTTATAATTTACATTTTTCTAGAAAAGATTTCTAGATATGCCCATTAATTATTGTGGATTTTTTTTAAAAACTTAAATCCATTTTCTCTCCATATGCAGATGACTGCTCCAAATCTCCTTTAGAGATTGTTTTTCCCCTGACATCATTCCACCAAGAGATATGCTTTCCATCTTCAATATACGCCTCCTAATAATTGACGACTAGATGATTATGTTAAGCAACTTGACAATTTGTTTCTTGGAAAGAATATTGTTTGCCTAAAAATATGTGATTTTCAATGCATTTTACTTTTTACTGAAAGCAGTATTTTAGCTAACTCATTTTAAATTCCCATTTCCCTTGTATTCACTGTTCAGAAAAAAAAAAGATATAAGAGAACACTGTGCTTTGGAAATATATGATACCGCCTTGGTGCTGTATTTTATATCAAGTGTCAACTAAAGACACCTTCTGAATGGGTGGATGTGGCCTCTGGAGTAAGACCAGTAGAGAGGCTTCAGTTTACAAGAACATTTATTATCCCATTTACTGAACTATTTTCAGAATCATCCAAACAGCCTCAGTTCCATTTAAGCCTTGAGCTTTGAAACGCATAGGAAGTGTCTAGAGCTGAATTGCATCAATGTGTAATAAAGCAGAAGTCAAGAGCTCTTGAACTAGCCAAAGCTCAGCAAGTAAGGGGACAGGAAGCTCTCTGCAGATCTGGGGTTATCAATGTGACAGCACTCATCAGGAAAGATTAAAGCAGAGCATGGAGACATTGGCAGTTAGGACTAGCAGCAGGGTCTGTAGGTTGAAAATCTCCTGGGTGACTTTTAAACAAAATTTAAAACAAAAACAATTTCTGCCTTCTTAGAGATGCTTATTACTATTGAAGCCTCTCAGGGAGAATATTAGAAGTCTCTAAAAATCCGTAAGACTGAGAGCCCTGAAACTACTTAGAGACTAATATTGGGGAGTATATAAAGAACTCTCTCCTCTTCCTCAGAGTGTTAGAATATCCAGGGTGTGGGCAAAATTTGATCACCAGCCTCTGCTGTCATTTAAGAACCCAAAGTGACAGAGATATCAGGAAATGTGATGACTCTGGGGTGGGCTGTGTCTACTTTGCTTTCAGGGAAGGTTACCTGGTGTGAGGGTAAAGGCCCATGGGATTGTAGAAGGAAATTATGGCTGAAGGAAGAAGCAATTCAAGAAATCATGCTTGCCTTGGAGAGCTTAACTGACTGAACTGAGATTGAAGCCCAGTTATGTGAATTCAGTTTCCCTTAACAAAACAAGCCCTCTCTTTTTAGCTCCTATCATAATGGCAAAGATGTTGGAAGTAAAAAAAAAAGCACCTTAGGGATCCTGTAGTTAAAACTTCTTCATTTTACAGATGAGAAACTGACACCCAAACAGGTCAAGCAACTAGTCCAAAATTAAACTCCTGGTTAGGGCAGAGCTGAGCTAGAATTACACGATATTGCCTTACTCCAGGACTAGGCACAATGATTTCTTTCTCTTGTTTCAACACACATTCTTGCCTGGGTAGACAAGCAAGTACAAACAGAAAACAGGATAGGTATCTATTGCTTTTACATTCACTTTTTAATTCTCTCAACAACTATGTAATATAGTCACTATGTTCATATTCAAATCATTAGAAAAACAAAAACTGAACCTCAAAAAGTTTCCATTACTTACCCAAAGTCACGCATCAATAAATGAAAGAGCTGAGATTTCAACTCCAAAGCCTGCATTCAGGAAACAGCAAAAACGTCAATATTGCCCAGTATTAGAGCTACAACTAGCATATGTATGACCTTAAAATATGTATTCCGGGAATTCTAAATGCCCTTTTAAATTGCAACCACATATAACATGCAGTGAAATTTCCTTACAATATAAAATTATAATGTATCTTTCAATGACTAGTTTTTTTCCACAGACTGCTTATATTCTGAAATCTAAAAACTTCCTCTAAACTTTTTTATTTATATCAGTTATTTATTGCATACCACATGTTTTTAAAAATATTTGTGAAGAAGAGGGATGGAACAAGATGGTGGAATAGTACTATCCAGTAATCATACCCCCTGCAACTGAAATATCAACTTGAACAACTATCCATGCACTAAAACATTAATGCCTTCACAAGAGCTAAGGAAACCAGGTGAGAGATGGTTGAAGCACAACAATAATAAAAGTTGCATTGAAAATGGTAGAAAGGAGAGTTTTATATTACCTGCACCACCCCTCCCCCAACCATCACAACACTGAGAGAGACACCATCCACGTGGGGTAAAGAGAGGAGTGTGAGAACAGGACTTTGCCTTAGACCCCAACCCTGGGCCCACCACAGTAAAATCCAGCATCAGGCAGGCTAGCAGGCACCCACAGCCCCTGACTCCAGAGTAGTACCCACAAACTGAGTCCCAGTGCTGGGTGGGACCATGCAGTCCCAGACTTCAATCCTGTGAGGCAGATTTGATCTCTGAATTGAACTACCACTGGCTTTACTTCAGTGTCTATAGGATCTGGACAGGCCTAAGCAGCCCCAGGTTTTGGGCACACCCCACCCCTGTAGTGACCCTGGGATTCAGAACCAAACTCAATGGCCTGCCCAAACTCTCTGAATGGGCTGTCGAAGAGCTTTTCCAGACAAAGCCAATTTGCAAAGACTGGAATAAGTACCTACTTCTACAAATGTGTATATATCAATACACAGCCCCAAGAACAATCAGTATAACATGACATCACCAAATGGACAAAATAAAATACTGCTAACTGACCCTAAAGAAATAGAGATGTTTGAACTCGCTGACAAGGAATTCAGAATAACTGTTTTTTAAGGAAGTTCAATGAACTTCAAGAAAATACAGAAGAACAATGCAAGTAAATGAGGAAAACAATAAGTGAACAGAATGAGAAATTTAACATTATATTGGACATTACATTTAGCATTATATAATTATAAAGGGGTTAATTCAGTAAGAGAATATAACAATTGTAAATACATATGTACCCAGTACTGGGGCATGCAAATATGCAAAGCAAAAAATTGTTAGAGCCAGAGAGATAGACCTCAATGCAAAAATAGCTGGAGATTTCACCACCCCACTTTCAGCATTGGACAGATAGTCCAGACAGAAAATCAATAAAGGAACATTGATTTCAATATGTACTATAGACCAAATGGACTTGATATTTGCAAAACATTTCACCCAATGGCTACACAATACACATTCTCTTTCTTAGCACATAGATTATTCTCAAGGACAGGTAATATCTTAGGACATTAAAAAGTCTTAAATTCAAAAAAATTGAAATCATATCAAGTATATTCTCTGACCACAATGGAATAAAACTATAAATCAATAGTAAGAGAACTGTTGGAAACTATACAAACACATGGAAATTAAACAATATGCTCCTGAATGACCAGTGGATCAATGAATAAGAAGGAAGTTACGAAATATCATGAATCAAATGAAAATAGAAACACAACATACCACAATGTATGGAATCGAGCAAAAGCAGTATTAGGAGGGAATTTTATAGCAATAAACCCCTACAGCAAAAAGGTAGAAAAACATCAAACAAACAATCTAATGATACATCTGAAAGAACCAGAAAAACAAGGGCAAACCAAACCCAAAATTATGAGAATAATAAAGATTGGAGCAGAAATAAATGAAATATATAAAATAATACAAAAGATCGATGAAATGAAATGTTGGTTTTTTCCAAAAGATAATTGACAAACATTCAGCCAGACCAGACAAAAACAAATGACTCAAATAAAATCAGAGATGAAAAAGGAGACATTGCAACTGATACCACAGAAATTAGAAAGATGCTTAGAGACTACTATGAGCAGCTACAGGCCAATAAATTGCAAACCCTAGAGAAAATGGATAAACTCTAGACATATAAAACTTACCAAGATTGAACCATGAAGAAATCCAAAACTTGAATAGATCAATAACAAGTAATAAGATCAAAGTCATAATAAAAAGTTTTTCAGCAGAGAAAAACCCAAGACCTGATGGTTTCACTATTGAATTTTACCAAACATTTAAAGAAGAACTAATAACAATTCTACTCAAACTGTTCTGCAAAATAGAGGAGCAAAGAATACTTCCAAACTTACTCTATGAGGCCACTATTGCCCTTATACCAAAACCAGACAAAGACACATCAAAAAAAGGAAAAGTACAGGCCAATATCCCTAATGAACAAGAGTGTAAAAATCTTCAACAGAATACTAGCAAACAGAATTCAACAACATATTAAAAAGATCATTTATCATGGCCAAGTAGGATTTATCCCAAGGATGCAAGAATTGCTCAACATATTCAAATCAATCAATGTGATACATCATATCATCAGAATGAAGAAAAAAATGATCATTTCCATTAATGCTGAAAAAAGTATTTGATAAAATTCAGCATCCTTTCATAACAAAAAACTCATAAAACTGAGTGTAGAAGGAACATACCTCAACACAACAAAAGCCATATGAAACAGACTCACAGCTAAATACCGTACTGAATGGGCAAAAACTGAAAACCTTTCCTCTAAGATCTGGACCATGATAAGGAATCCCACTTTCACCACTATTATTCAATATAGGACTGGAAGTGCTAGCTAGATCAATCAGACAAAAGAAAGAAATAGCATCCAAATTGGACAGGAAGTCAAATTATCCTTCCTTGCAGACTATATGATCTTATATTTGGAAAAACCTAAAGACTCCACCAAAAAAAATCTATTAGAACTGATAAATGAATTCAATAAAATTGCAAGATACAAAATGAACCAACCAAAAATGGTAGCATTTCTATATGCCAACAATGAACAATCTGAAAAATCGAGAAAATAATCCTATTTACAATAGCTACGAATAAAATAAAATACCTAGGAATAAACTTAATCAAATAAGTGAAAGAGCTCTACAATGAAACTCCAAAACACTAATGCAAAAAATTGAGGCACAAAAAATGGAAAGATATTTCATATTTGTGGATTATAAGAATATTATTAAAATGCCCACACTACCCAAAGTGATCCACAGATTCAGTGCAATTCCTATAAAAATACCAATGATGTTCTTCAAAAAAATAGAAAAGAAATAATTCTGACATTTATATGACATCACAAAAGACCCAGAATAGCCAAAGCTATCTTGAGCAAAAATAACAAAACTGGAGGAATCATATTACCTGACTTAAAATTATACTACAGAGCTATAGTAACCAACACAGCATGGTGCTGCCATGAAAACAGACACATAGGCCGGTCGCGGTGGCTCAAGCCTGTAATCCCAGCACTTTGGGAGGCCGAGGCGGGTGGATCACGAGGTCAGGAGATCGAGACCATCCTGGCTAACATGGTGAAACCCTGTCTCTACTAAAAATACAAAAAACTAGCCGGGCGTGGTGGCGGGCGCCTGTAGTCCCAGCTACTCGGAGGCTGAGGCGGGAGAATGGCGTGAACCCGGGAGGTGGAGCTTGCAGTGAGCCGAGATCGCGCCACTGCACTCCAGCCTGGGCAACAGAGCGAGACTCCGTCTCAAAAAAAAAAAAAAAAAAAAGAAAAAAGAAAACAGTCACATAAACCTATGGAACAGAATAGAGAACCCAGAAATTAATAAAATAAGAAGAAATAGAGACTAGAAAAAAAATAGAGAAGAACAAAATGAAGAGTTGCTTTTTTGAAAAGATAGACTAAATTTACAAAACTTTAGACTAAGAAAAAAGAAGATTCAAAATCAGAGAAAGGAAACATTACAACTGATACTACAGAAATACAAAGGATAATATTAGACTATTATGAACAATGATACACCAACAAATTGGATAACCTAGAAGAAACAGAAAAGTTTCTGGATACATACACACCCCCAAGATTAAATCATGAAGAAATAGAAATTCCAAACAAACTAATAACAAATTAGGAGATTGAATCAATAATATACAGTCTCCCAGCAAAGAAAAGCCCAGGAGCCAACAGCTTTGCTGCTGAATTCTACAAAACATTTAAAGTAAAACTAATATAAAACCTTTTCCAGCTCTCTCCCAAAAAAATTGAAAGGGAGGGACTACTTCCAAATTCATTTTACAAGGTCAGCATTACCCTAATACCAAAGCCAGAGAAGGACACAACAACAACAATACTGGTCAACATTCCTGATGAACATAGATACAAAGATCCTCAAAAAACCTAACAAATCAAACTTAACAGACATTTTAAAAGACCATTTACTATGATCATGTGGGATTCATCCCAGGGGGGCAAGGATGGTTCAACATACACAAATCAATAAATGCAGTACATCACTTTAAAAGAATGAGGAACAAAACCTATATGAGTATTTCAATAAATGCAAAAAAAAAAGATTTTACAAAATTCACTATCCTTTTATGATTTAAAAAACCCTCAACAAATTAGGTATAAAGAAATGTAACTCAATACAATAAAGGCCATATGTGGTAAACCCACAGCTAAATTCATATTCAATGAAGAAAAGTTGAAAGGTTTTTCTGTAAGATGAGGAGTAAGACAAGGGTAACTCTCACCACTTCTATTCAACATAGTACTAAAAGTCCTAGCCACAGCAATTTGGCAAGAGAAAGAAAGACAAGACATTCAAATTGGAAGCAAAAACATTAAATTGTCCTTGTTTGCATATGACATCTTATATATAGAAAACCCTGAAGACTCTACTGAAAAACTGTTAGAATAAACTAGTTCAGTAAATTTGCAGGATGAAAAACAAAATACAAAAATCCGTAGCATTTCTATATATTAACTGCAAGCTATCTGAAAAAAATTAAATAATAATCCTATTTATAATAGCTACAAAAATAGTTAGGAATAAACTTAACCAAAGAGATGAAAAGTATCTACAATGAAAACTATAAAATGTTGATAAGGGAAATTGAAGAGGATGCAAAAGAATGTAAAGATATTCTATGTTCATGGATTGGAAGAATTAACACTGTTAAAATGTTTAATACTATCTGAAGCAATCTATAGATTCAACTCAATTGCTACCAAAATATCAATGACATATTTTTTTATAATGATGGGATCTCACTATGTTGACCAGGCTAGTCTTGAACTCCTGGCCTCAAGCAATTCTCCCATCTCAGCCTCCCACAGTGCTAGGATCACAGCCATGAGCCACCACACCCAGCTATCCATGATATTTTTCATAGGATAGAAAAAACAATCCTAAAAGTCATCAATCAAAAAAGACCTAGAATAGCTAAAGCAATCCTAAGCAAAAAGAACAAATCTGGAGACATCACACTACCTGACTTCAGAATATACTACAAAGTTATTAGTAACCAAAATAACATGGTACTGGCATATAAAGAAAGACCAATGGAATAGAAGATAACCCAGAAACAAATCCACACGTTTATAGCCAACTGATTTTCAACAAAGGTGTCAAGCACACACAATGGGAAAAGGTCAGTCCATTAAAAAATTGTGTTAGGAAAACTGGCTATCCATATGCAGAAGAGTAAAATTAAACCTTTATCTCACAACATACACAAAAATCAACTCAAAATG
This sequence comes from Theropithecus gelada, assembly GCF_003255815.1. Classification (NCBI taxonomy): domain Eukaryota; kingdom Metazoa; phylum Chordata; class Mammalia; order Primates; family Cercopithecidae; genus Theropithecus; species Theropithecus gelada. Next base: position 39,729,593 of record NC_037683.1, on the reverse strand, counting down.
GATTAAATACTTAATTGTAATACCTAAAACAATGAGGTCTTACATAGAAGAAAAGCTTCATGACATATGTCTGGGCAATGATTTTCTGGATACGAACCCAAAAGCACAGGCAACAAAAGCAAAAAATAGACAAATGGGATTACATCAAACTAAAATGCTTCTGCACAGTGAAGAAAACAAGCAACAAAGTGAAGAGACAACCTACAGAATGGGAAAATGTATTTGTAAACCGTATGTCTAATAAGGGTTAATATCTAAAATATAAGGAAATCAAACAACTCAATAGCAGGACAATAACCCAATTTAAAAATGAAGAAAAGGCCTAAATAGACAAAAAAATTAAAAGACAAATGCCCAACAAATATATGAAAAAAATGCTCAATATCCCTAATCATCAGGGACATGCAAATTAAAACCACATTGAGATATAATCTTATACCTGTTAGAATGGCTATTATCAAAAGATGAAAGATAAGTATTGGTGAGAATATGGAGAAAAGGTAACCCTTGCATATTGCTGGTGGAAATGTAAATTAGTACAGCCATTATAGGAATCCATATGGAGGTTCCTCAAAAAATTAAAAATAGAATTGCCATATGATCTAGTAGCAGTCTATACACCACTACTGGGTTTATATACAAAGGAAATGAAATAAGTATATCAAAGAGAGAGCTGCACTGCCATATTATTGCAGCATTATTCCCAATAGCCAAGATATGGAATCTGCCTCAGTGTCTGGATTTAAAAAGATGTGATATATATGCCATTAAAAAGGAAATTCTGTCATTTGTGACAAGATGGATAAACCTGGAGGACATTAAGTGAAATAATCCAAGCACAGAAAGACAAATACTGCATGATCTCACTTATATGTGGAATCTACAAAAGTTGATCTCATGAGAGGAATAAGTTCAAGAGATCTATTACACAATACTGTAACTATAATTAATAAAATATATTATTGAAAAATGCTGAGTGAATATTAAGTATTTGCACCACAAAAATGATAACTATATAAGATCATGCGTATGTTAGCTGGATTTATTAATATCACAGTGTACATACCCTTTAATGCATCAAGTTGTACTCAATAAATACCTACAATTTTATCTGTTGAGTTTAAAAAAATAAAATTTATGAAGGAACACAGCCTAAAAGATAACATGCCAAACTGATGCACTGTGTTTCACGGTTATTTGGTTTACATTTTGGTTTTCATATTCAAAAGATAACTTATCAAGATAGAACAGTTATCTTAATTACTTAAAGTACAGTCACTATCATCTAAAGGTCATGTGTCAGTTGGGATTATAGCTGGCGTAAGTTGGGGGATGAGAAATGGACCAATGGTATCCATTTGCAGTTCATTCACTGCCAGATCTTGTTTGGCCTTGACCATTTCTCACTGGAGAATACCCTCATTTGCCATGGGTGTTACGGTGTTTGTTATCCAACAACCAGAAAGACCAAAATTAGGCAAGGCAACCAAGTCTGAACATATGGAGAGTCCCACATGACCCAGATGCTCTCTCAGCAGAGTAATAGATTGAGGCAAAGTGAGGTGGCAAAGGTACAGATGGAGAACCCCCGCCATTGCCAAAACCAGAATCACAAGTCCACCATAGTGAGCAAAACAACATCCAATGTGGTTTAAAGGCTTGGCATAAAGAAGAAAGACCCCTTACCTTCCTGGCTTCTTTCTCTTCAAGCAGAATTGGGCTCTATATGAGATTATGGGACCTAGTGAATGGACCATCCTATGTGTCAGCAAAATACGGGAAAATGAACATCTCTGAAGCCTACTCATTTGCATGTGAGAGCTGGATTGTTTCATAAGCATATCTTATGTTCATCACACTTTTAACTGAAAGCCAGGAATATCTCATTACATTTTAATTATAAAATGACCCACTTCTTCCCTTCCTGTATTTCTTATACAAACATTATCACTTAATATAATCCAGGCCTTATGCCAATAACTAGACAGATTAGTATATACCTTTGCTCTGATTTTTCTTTTATGCTCCATATCTCATTTGCTCTTTGATTGTTGTTGACTGACAGTAATAATCCTTATACCACTTATCACTTTTGACATGAGAGTATTAGGACATTTTACTTATGAATTTGAGTCCCAGCTCTGTTGCCTAAGTTCTCTTTAGCCTGTTATACTTTGGTGTGCTTTTGTTTAGATATGTGTGTGTACACACTCGTATGTTTTAATGAAGATAGGTTGTGTGTAAATTTTGTCACTATCTTGTTTTTTTATCCCCTTGTGTAAGTATTGAAAAGCCTCACTGAATGGAGAATTTCTAGAATTTGTGTTTTCTGTAGAGTAGGAAATGGGCTTCTGAAATCACAGAGACAAGCAATGCTTTTTTTTTTTTTTCTTATTATCTCATGTGTTTGTCACTCTCCCATCTCCTTGGTTTATTTTGTAATCATGTGTGATTTCATGACATTTCCAAAGGGGGGGGAAAAAGTCTTTCCTACTCTTTTACACAGTCAACACAATTCTAACCCAGATGTGGATATATTTCTCTCAAACGCAAACCAGTTCTCCAACTGGTGCCCTTTAATTCAACTCTACTGACACTGTCTACCCGGGATTGGTGTTGGATGCTATAGATTGAGGGCTTGATCTTACAAGACTGCCTCTATTTCTAACGCCACTTGCAAGTAATAATCTGTCACCTATACTTCTGACCAACCAGCTATAAACTGAGGTTCCCACAACCCCCTCCACTGGTTCCATTAATTTGCAAAACAACTCACAGAACTCAGGGAAACCCTTTGCTAATATTTTACCCATTTATTATAAAGGATATTACAAAGGACACAGATGAACAGCCAGATGGATAGAGCAAGGTATGTGAGAAGGGGCACAAAGCATCCATGCTGTCTCAGGACTCACCACCCTGTGGGTACCTCCCTATGTTCATCAATGCAGAACTTCCCTGAACCCAGTCCATTTGGCGTTTTAATGGAGACTTCATTTTGTAAACACAATTGATTAAATCACTGGCTACTGGTTATTGACTCAGCTTTCAGCCCCCTTTTTTCTCCCCAGAATCGAGAGTGGGGCTGAAAGTTCCAACCCTCTAAGCACATGGTTGGTTCCCCTGGCAACCAGCCCCTACCCTTAAGCTACCCAGAGCTCACCAAGTTGTCTCATTAGAACAAAAGATGATCCAATCAATCACATAGGGAATTACAAAGGCCTTAGGAGCTCTGTTTCAGGAACTGGGGACAGAAACCTATATGTACACACATCTTATGTCATATCACATTATGATTTGTTTGTATTTCCCTACTAGGTATGTGTCCACTTCTGTGTCTCCAGTGCTGGTACAATGCAAGGCACAGAGTGGGTGTTCCCCTCCCCCAAATTGTTGAGCACTACATGAATAAATAAGTAAATTTAGTATAAAAAAGACAGTTTATTCTTTGATTTTTATTTATTCTTAAGCAATACAGCCAGAATTCTGTGATTTCTGGCACATAGTGCAGTTTTCCTCAAGTGTTCATCTTCAGGGCAATTAAAGTTGGAGTGTTCTATTGAAAAGTAAATCCTTTAAGGATTCAATGTCATATTTATTCCAACAAATATTTCACTTCCAAGATTAGGCTGTAGAAAACAACAAAAACAGATACTGCCCCTACTGTATACCAGGTTCTGTTCTAGGCATTGTACAAGGAAGGACAAAAGTTCTGCCCTTGAAGACATCACAGACAAATGGAGAGGGACATACAAACAGTAATCCCATTCATTGGGTAGATGTCGGGCTAGAGATCTGTATAGTGCACTATGGCAGTGACAGGACAGCCTCTTAATTTTCCTACAGGGCCTGACAAAGTCTTCCCCACTAAGGTAGTCACATTTTCATTAGGTCTGAAAAGTAAGAGAAATCACTTTTTCTTCTTTTAAGTCTGCTTCATTAAACCTATATTCTGAAGGACCTTCTTTAACTTGATATGCTTATTTTCATTCAACACTGACCAACTACTGTGTAACTTTACACTGGTCTGGGCTCAGGATGCAACCAAGAATAAGACAAGCAGGACATCCCATAACTAAGAAAAACAATATTATGTAATTATTTGTGATAAGAGCTAGAAACGAGAAACACAAGGTAAGAGATTCATGTATAATTAAAATACCTAATCTAGTCTGCAAGAGCAGGGAAAGTTCCCTCAAGGAAATACTACTTCATTTACCCAATCATGTGTGAATTTATCCCCATCTGTTCACTGAGATGAAAAACAGTAGTGTAGTGCCATCATATATATTAGAGACAAACAAAGCCCCTTGGCACTTTATTTTGGCAGAGATAGGTCTTATGCGAACAGAGAGAGGGCTGAGTTCCAGAAACTATTCAAATACTTTTATATAGTAGAGCATCAATTCGTTGTTAATTCCAAGGGATATTAGGCACAGAATATTTCTAACTCTGCACAACCATAGGCACCTCCTGCCAAGGTGATCCATGCTGGGTCATTGCCTGTTTGACTCCAAATTCTATTTTTCCTGCCTACTTTCCACCCCAGTTCTTACTTGCTTGGCTCCCTCTGTGCCAGTGCCAAGCCACTATCCCACCTGCAACCCACATATGCCTTGCTTCTGCCTTGTACCTCACTGGCCCTTCCTTGTGGATTTCTCTGATTCAACCAATAACACCATGTGTTAATTCCACACATCTGCCCTATTTCTGCTGAGGCTGATGCTGAACTGAACCCCAAGGAAGTCTTGTTACTTTTAGAGTGTGAAGAGCTGTAAAGTAAGATCTTCAGATCTAAAATCTAAGGACCATTTTGTTTAGTTAAAAAACATCTGGCCAAGATGTAGTCATAATAAATATATGGCTAAGACTAAATATTACTAAAGATTTTAAAACAGCATTCTATCCAAATAATTAAAGCAGCTTATGACTATTACAATCATCTTAGCCTGTACATTGAATGACTTTTCTATTTTTCAGTGGTTTTTCTGTTTTTTTCTCCCTAATGTCAATTTGAACCAGCACTGTCCATTTCAAGGTCACATCATCCAGATTTAGGACAATTCCAGGGAAGTTGGTCATGAATTAAGGAGAACTCCAAAAGCCTTGCTGAGCTACAGAGATGCGAAGGGCCTTGTTGCCTGTAAGAGCAAGAATCTTTTAAGCCACAGAAAATGTTCAGTCTACTTTCTTTCCTTTTAAATAAAATTCAAATTAAAATTAAAAAGAAAGAGAAGGAACCAATCACATTTCAGATTCCAGGCAGGGGTAGGAGCAAAATTACAAATGTTAATGGCCCTCAGCTGGAGGAACTCAGTGTCTTTAGGATGGATTGAGATTTTCCATGTCATGGGGTAAGAACCATAAGAGATGTCTGGATCCAGTACTCTTGGCAGAGGAAGCAAAAGGCCCTCCTGTAAATAAAGATGGCATCTTTTACATATCTAACAAGCAGCAGAGTCTCCTAGTCATGGGATCCATTTGGCATTAGGGATGAAAACTGACTTTCCTAGAGGAGAGAAATCCCCTTCTACCCAGGAGCCTTGGCTTCTTAGCACTTTGTCCTTGTAACGTGTATAAGACCTAAACTGATTTTATAAGATCTTTGTATGTGTTCCTCAGTAGATTATATACTCATGGAGGTTTTAAGTCTTTTATCATCTTGGAATCTGCCTCCTCAGTGATATTACAAAGTGCTTTGTAATAATAGTAGTAATAATGATGATGACAACAATGTTAATGCAGTTGTAATTGATTTCATAACAACTTCACCCTCTTATATAATATAGTACATATTATGGTGATGTTCTAACCAATTCATGCATATGCATATATGAGTGTGTATATTTATTAAACCTATAGACTGACACTGTTATCATGTTTATACAGATAACTGAGGCATAGAAAGGTTAATTAGTCCAAGGTCATCAGAACTAATAAATCACAAACCCCAGCTTTGAAGCCAAGAAACCCTGACTTCAGAGTTCTCCCTCTTAACCACTACAATTGTCCATGGTAATGACTTAATAAAAATGTTTCTAAATATTTCTTAAATTTACTTAATATTGAGAACAGAGAAAACAAAACAGGTTAAATTCAGCATGTTTTAAATGCTAAAGACATATGCTGTTAAAGTTTGAGGTAGAACAGTGTAGTGGAAATAAAACTATAGGCCACATTCTAGAGATGCTTCTGATGCTATCTGGCTGTGTGTGTCTGAGTTCCTGAAACCCATAAAGGGAGGCGAACAACTTTATAAATGATTCCAGTTTTGAAATTTTATATTTAATTGCTGTTACCCATGTGCCTTTCATTATGTCATCATCTTTATCCATCTAAACAGATATTCCAGCATGATAGGAGAAATATAAGGTATGGGAATTAAAACATTAATAAATTTTCTCTAAAATCACAGGTCTATGTACAGCAAAGAAGATCATCTATGAGGTCACATTCTTCTGGGGAAATGTTAAAATTAGGATGAGGAAAAAACAAAATGTCATATGAATAGTGGGAAGTGTGGACTTTGGAATCCAACTGACGTGTAAACTAATTCCTATGCCCCCATGCACCATCCATATGCTTTGGAGGGCAAATTACCTAAACTTGCTGAACTTTCACTCCTCAACAGTAAAGCAAGGATAATTAGGCCTACACGAGGGATCTTGTGAGCATGAAAATACTATGCTGAAGTGCCTAACACCCAGTATTTAATAGATGATGGTAATTAACATTTTACTCTTCTTTGATGAGTGTCAATCTTCAGTTATGGCAGTGTCATTGTTCATGAAAACTTGTCTCCTGCCAATTCCTTGTTTTAAATGAGAATACACTGTGCTGGGTGCTATAAGGATGCTAAAGAATTATTAAGATATAGTCCCTGCTATTAGGGAGCTTCCAATCTACATAAGGATGTTATGATTTAAAGGGGAATACATATATTTATTAGTTTTAACAAGAGAGAGATGCCTATAATAAAGAAGGGAGAGTCAACCAGTTCAGGGTAGGAGAAATATATCTGAGGCAAATATGATCAAATAAGAATTCAGAATGTAAATAATCATAATGGCACATAATAAAGTAATGCAGTTAAGCGAAGTCCTCACTTAATATTGTGGATAGATTTTTGGAAACTGCACGTTTAAGCAAAACAGTGTGCTATATAACAAAACTAATTTTACCATAGACTAATTGATATAAACAAGAGTTAAATTCTTACAGCATAAAGTATGGCATTTCACTTAAAGTTCCAGTTTTCAAAAACCTACTGGTATAAAGTGAGGTCTTACTGTAACCTCTTGTGATGTGTGTATATAATGCCTCCGTGGGCACATTGGCCTTCTGAATCATTCCTCATCATTGCAACTCACACAGAAAGAAAAAAGAATTCAATCCCAGCATGAACCTTGTCATAAATTCTATCACAATTTACTTCAATTTGTTTCCATGTGACCTTAAAATTTAATATTATAGGCTGAAACTCTACCTGAAATGACCAATTATCACTTTCTCTAATTCTTTTGAAGTGTTAAATGCAAATTACTATCTAATTCAACATCTCTCCCCAACACCTTTTAAAAGGATTGTGGGTCAACAGTTTTGTTTTGTTTTTAAAGTCATGGGCCTCTCTTATCAAACAAATCTCCAACTTGACATTTCTTAAACATTCCTTCCCTAGATTTTTATTGGTGAGATATCCATGTATTTCATAAAATCAACAAGAGAATCCCTGATTGCTCAGGAGAAAACAATTCTGACCGGAGAATGCTGTTACCTGAACCCCTTACTTCGAAGGATCATAAGATTCACAGGTAAGTACAAGACGGTGCTGAACTAAGCTCTCACGTAAAAGTAAAATTACTAAAGGCAATCACTAGATAAAATAAGCTATGAAAGTATCAACATTAAAAGCAAGGGCTCTTTTGGGGATTTTCTAAGAAGTGCAGAAATTGAGCCTGATCCTACTGCCACATCAAATTTTTGACCCTTGAAGTGGTACTTCTTAAATTGTCATGAATGATTTCAACTGATTTTCCCCCCACACAGTAGTTATCTGAGATTTCCCTGGACATATGTTTTAATATTGACTGGATATTGCTATACACCTTTTGGCAGAGTCAGGCAAGGGGTTGGGGTGAGGGAGCATCAGGGGACACCAGTAAAATAAATTTAGAAATAATCAAATTTCCTGACAGAGATTTCCCATCCAGTAATTTTGTTATGCAGGGAATTTAACAAAGAGTGGGAAATCTCAGCCATCAGGTTCTTGAAAATAATGCCTTTTCAAAGTTGGAAAACAAATGCTTTTATTAGTGTTCATGATAGAGAATAATGAAGGCATATTCTACATCCCTCCTTCTAGGAATTTTATGAAAAGTGAGGTGCTAGTGATTAATAATGACAGATATGGGAATAAATGTGTATGGGTACAGGTAGGAATGGAGATCTTACAAAGTTCCTACACATTAAGTACTCTATAAATGATAACTATTACAGTATTCTAATGAGATCCTACAAATGCCTACTGACCAGATGTTTAAGGGAGCCATGATACCATTTAGAACAAGAAAACTGACAACTGAGAAAGTGAGGGTCATGCTCTCAACAAGCCTTTTGGTAATCCTTAATCTTTTTTTTTTTTTTTTCCTGTTGTAGGAAAGGATTGAATTTCTTCAAGTAATAAGCAAATACTACATCAAAATCAAATATGTAATAACTTGTCTGGTTGGAGTGGAAATGAAAGAAATAGTGCAGTGGGAAACCTAAGAAAATCTGATTTAAGAGAAGTAACCCTTAGCACTAAACTAGTCTCAGGCATTTGATGTTATTTGCAGAATAAAATTTTTGCAGACAATGGAAGGTTGCAATTGGCTTATGGGTATACCCTGGTCAATATGATGCCACTACTGTCTAGTTCATTCATTCCAAACAATAGTTTGTTCCAAAGATGTCCAGAGTTTGATCACTTCCCAGACGGGCAAGATAAGAGATCAAGGGGAAATGAGGAGAGAAGAGAATATTTATTATACAGAACACTGAACTAGACATTTTACATACATTATTTCATGTAATCTACCCAAAACCCTGTATGGTATTTTATTTTATTTTTTAGACAGAGTCTTGCTGTCTCCCCAGGCTGGAGTGCAGTGGCACGATCTCGGCTCACTGCAACCTCCGTCTGCCAGATTCAAGCAATTCTCCTGTCTCAGCCTCCTGAGTAGGTGGGATTACAGGTGCCTGTCCCTAATGGTGGATAATTTTTGTATTTTTAGTAGAGAGGGGTTTCACCATCTTGGCCAGGCTGGTCTTGAACTCCTGACTTCAGGTGATCCACCTGCCTCAGCCTCCCAAAGTGTTGGGATTACAGACATGAGCCACCATGCCCGGCCCCTGTAACGTATTTTATAGTCCTAGTTGTACATATGAAGAATCTTGACAGGAAATGGGGTAAAGTAACTTTTCCCAAGGAGTAACGCATGCACACACACGTACATAATTTGATTCAGGGAAGATTTTACGACCACTGTCCAACCTGCTTCCTGTACATGTAATTACAGCAAGTTATTTAAAACAGAGATGTGTTACAATTAAATTGGAATACCTTTAAAAGTCACTGCTATTTCCCTTGGCAAAGATAAATTACACCTTTTGTGACCCACACACCTGGAGCAGAGTCCAAGGAATAGAAATTTTGACTGGCACTTGTCATTTATATGGACCTCTATGCAATGGTAGCACAAGTCTCTGTTCATTGAGGGAAGCCAGAAGATCCCTGCCATCCAGGAACCAGTCCTCTAGATTGTCTGTTGTGGTATCTATAACTCCCACTTGAGACACCACATTGTAGTGAGGCATGGTTCAGGAAGACCACTGTTAAAGTAGAAATTTGTCACCCTGGAGGAGCATCAAATTCCCACTTATAATCAATGACACATTAGTCCATTTGGATCTGTCATAAGCTAATAGAGATCTGGACCTTGGGAGGATAAGCCAGAGACATTCAAATAAGGTGAGTTAGAGTTCAGCATCATGAGATTCTGCTTCTAAAGAAGGGATGCTAGAGCAGAGATAGCCAAAAGGTAACATTTAAACTTTGGAGAATTAGAGGAAACAGCATTGAAAGGTTAGGGGGATTGCTGGGTTTAGAAGAAAAAAAAAAAAAGCACTTGCTTCATGCTTTCCCTCTTTTGTTTTTTATGACTCTAGGATCCACCCAGTTGCTCAAGTAAAAAACCTGAGAGACACGTTATGCCATCTGGGAACTTGTTAGAAATTCTTAGGCCTCATTCTATACCTGCTAAATCAGAAAATATGGGGATTAAGTCTGATTATTTGTGTTTTCACAAGTCATCCAGGTGATTCTGATGCATGGAAAGTTTGAGCACCACTGGTTTAGGTGATTAAAAGTTCTTGTCTCCCTAAATCTTGTTTTGCAATATCATTGCATTCACCCCAGCCCCACAAAGCTACCATCTGTTGACCATTTTGTAGCTATTGATCTTTTTGAAGCAAAAGTATGAGAAAGTCAATTCTCTGCTTAAAACCTTTCAATAGATTTCTAGTGTTCTTAACATAACCTACAGAGCCCTTCACAATCTGAGGTCCTCACATGTCTCCAGCCTCATCCAGAGCCACTCCCTTGTGAGACCCTCTCCCATCATGCTAAACAGCTTCACGTGCCCTCCAAAGGAAAGTGTGATGCCTTGCCTCAGTACCTGTACGTGGGCTGCTCCTTCAGCCTACAATATTCTATTGCCACCATTTCACTTTAGAAGCTGGCCAAACCCTACTCATCTTCAGAATGCTGTTTAGATATTACCTGTTTACCAATCCCATCAACTAGTTGCCTTGTCTTCTAGGCCTCCACTGAGCCTTGCACTTACATCTGTTATAGGCATTTCTCATATTACTATAGTTACTTAAATCTGTTACTCCTATTAATTTGTGATCCCTTGGAAAGCAGAAGTTGTATCTTTTGCATTCCATATCAACAGCATACTTCAAAGTACCTGGCACATAGGTTGCCAAAAAATGATTTTTGAGAGGTGATATGGTTTGGTTTTGTGTCCTCACCCAAATCTCATCTTGAATGGTACTCCCATAATTCCCACATGTTGTGAGAGGGACCTGGTAGGAGATAACCTGAATCATGGGGGTGGTTTCCCCCATACTGTTCTCATGGTAGTGAATAAGTGTCAAAACATCTGATGATTTTATCAGTGGTTTCCGCTTTTGCGTCTTCCTCATTTTCTCTCTTTGCCTGCTGCCATCTATGTAAGATGTGACTTGCTCCTCCTTGCCTTCTGCCATGATTGCGAGGCTTCCCCAGCCACATGAACTGTAAGTTCTTCATTAAACCTCTTTCCTTTGTAAATTGCCCAGCCTTGGGTATGTCTTTATTAGGGTGAATGAAAAGCAAATATAAACTTTGCTAAATCACAGATTTGCCTAGAACTAGTTTCATAAATGCTGATTCTTAAGTATTCATTTGCCTTCTGTTTAATTAACTTTATTACCACTTTCGTCTTAGTCCTAGGAAATTAAAGTGCATAAATAAGGTAATTTCTAAGAGAAAGAGAAGTCTGTTCTGACTTTTCATGTAGGAAGGGTGAAGGAATGGGTCTATTTATCTTGAGAAGGGTAACTTCCTCTGAGTATATGTGAATTTTTTTCACAAGAAAGGGTACTACTTAGAATAAAGACTGTTTAAATGGAAATGTTTTCTTTGGAAAAAATTAGAGTAAAATAAGGAAGTAATCAAAATATACTAGAAAAACTTATTTTGAAGAGCTTAGTCTTTTTTCTAGCCCCAAAGCTACCAGAATACATACTACGCAATTGACACTGGAAAATGACAACTGTTTCAGCTAACCATTCTAACGAACCTGAAATGGCATGACTTTTCTCTTGCAGTTTATGTAATTATTCTACAATCCACTACAAATAGTATTTTCCAAAAAATATCAACTTCACATTGCAAAAAAAGGCCAATGAATTAGTTTTTAAGAAAACAAGGCTTTATGCTGTAAAAGATGAAAAAACTTGGGATTCTAATACAATTCTGGTAAAAGTAAATTGATATTTAACCCTTTCTGCATTGCAATTTGACAGTGTATTTCAATAAACTTACAAATAATGGTCTTTTTTTAACCCTAATGAAACAACCGGAAATGTAGATTAATTTTTGTGGACTAAAATTATTTTATAAGTTAGATATCTCTAATTTTTGAAAAGAAATAATGCTGCCATTTTAAGTTGCAACCTCAGAAAATGGTATTAAGAATTTTTCATGTAGAATATTCATGATATGTGAAGTCAAAACACTATGAATCCGTAATTGTTTTTAAATAAAAAGAATACAACATTATGTAAGTGTATATGTGTATTTGTGTGTGTGTTATCCATAGCAAAGAGACTGAAGGGAAATACACTAAAAATTAGCTGTTGTCACTTCTGAATTGTAGGATAATGAGCAAATTGGGCAAATAATTTTTGGCTTTCTAATGTTCTGTAATTTTAATTTTTTATCATGAATATGTGTACTTTTAGAAATCAGAAAAAGAACTAAAGATAATTTTTTTAAAGAGTGAGGGCAAAATAAAGACCATCTAGAAGGATGGCCAAGTTCTCTAACATAGTCTGCAGTGTGGATAGAAAAGCAAAAATGTCAACTTGCTTCTCTAATTCTTTGTCTCTGTGTGGCATGGATTTGAAAGTTAGGCTTCTGCTTCACCCCACGGATCCAAATTAAGTTTTAAATGAGACAATGGCAAGAATAGTGAAGTCAAAGAGAAAACATTCAAATTCAACCATCTCCTCCTTTAGCAAATGCTAATGGTGTTGACTTTGACAGAGAGTATTAAATTCCTTTGATTCACAAATCCAACAATAAATTTTTTCCCCAAGGTTCTCATTATAAGAAGGCTGCCTGTCCTCCCAGGTTCTAAGCATAAAACATCATAGCTAAACTTCTCTATCCACTTCCTTCTAAACCATTGTATAATTTCTTAAGTTATATTTGTATAATGTGGGAAGGGAGGAAAGGAACTGGCTAAACTAACAGATTTTACCTATACTTTATAAAAACAAATGTAATCAAATTAGTAACATGTATGAAGACTCCTCTCTCATTTTTTCCCTCTTCATTTCTTTTACTTTATACCATTTCCTTTGCTACTACATTACATTGCATAGTAACAGCAATATAGATATATGTTCTCGAGAGAGTTAAACATCCACATTTCTTTTTCAGTGGCAATGACTAAATAAGGAAGTTACATTTTCAAAAAAAAAATATGAAGTTCAGTTCAATTCTGTTCACATATATATACTTGCATAATTATTTTTGTAAATATCAATTATTAAATAGTAAATATTTAATATTGAAAAGTAATGAATAGGCAGCATTAGAATTTGATGAGGGTTTTTGGTTTACCATATAGAAGGAAAACTAAATTAACTTTCCCTTCCTGAATAGCTGCTTTGAGTTAATTAAAAAACTGATCCAAATATGCCAACATTTGACTATTCACACCTAAAATAGCTTGTCATCCAGAGCTATTCATTGTAGTCTTTTCATTTGGGGTCACACAGTTCATCCATTATTACTTCTAATAAAAATTTAATTAAATACCAACCAAGTCTTCTGCCATTCAGGTCAGGTCCGAGGATTAGGTAGCACTGGACAGACTAAAAAGTGCCATGGTAAACAGCTAATTCATGTAATGCTAACTAATTTCCATAAATCAAGTGTGGTCTAAGTGAAAGCATGAATATTTTAAATGCAGTTTCAAAGGTCATGGCGTTTATGGTTGTAAGAATTGATACCCTGGGACAAGCTTAATGTCAGCCTTTTTGAGAACTAGAAAATCCTCAATTTTGAAAGTCATTTAAATGTACTGTATCAGAAAAAAGACTTTATTTGATTCGATTAGTCTATTTCTGTTTGCATTCAGTATTATAGTTCTTTCAACCTTCAATGAAATACTCATTGAGCACCTACGAGATGTTAGGTACAGATTAAGGTGTTGAGAATATATGAGTGAACCAAATGCAAATGTGCCCTCATTCAGTTTATAGTCTGATAGAAAAAGCCAGACACTAAACAAAATAAATTATAGTGTTAGAAGATAAGTGGTACAGAGAAAAATAACTAGGGAAAGGAAATAGGGAGTTTGTGGTGGCAGATATATAACTTTAAATGGAAAGGGGAGGCTGTCATACCATGAGAATTGTCGAGTTGGCAGTGAATCCATAGCAGGACAGACCAATCAAGACAGGGTTGATCCCAGGGAACCAGATGCCCAGGGAACCAGGCCAGCTCCACGTGTGACCAAGGAAGTTCAAGCTGCCCAGGTAGTCTAAAGATAAGTGACAGTGCCCAGGCACCCAACTTCCTTTCTGAGCCATGAGTCTAGACCATAAAAGAAAAATGTCAAGAGCAAGGCAGGACATGGGCCTATAAGTAGATGGAGATAATTTCTAGAACTCAGCAACAGGAACCATAGTTGAAGCTCAGGTACACAGGTCAAGAGGAAAGAGCCAGGAAGAATGTTAAGGGAAAAAAATGGAACTTCTGTTTCTGGACCACATAAGCAGCCAAGCCACTAGACTTAGAGACTAAGATGTTTGCTACTTCCTACTGGGGACCAGGATTGGGCTTGTGACTGGGATTCAAGGACGCAGGGGAGGAAAGATGCTGAAGCTGGTACCATGACTGGCCTAGAAGGCGTAGCCAGGGAGCAACCTTTGCTTGGGTCTCAAGAAATTGTGATGAGGTTGCTTTTGTTTCCTCTGCTCAGTGCAGGGACTGATTCTATTCCCCTTTGAATGTCATCCTTGGTGAGCCAGAATATTACAGATCTGAACAAAACTCCTACCCTAGAACTCCATAGATTACCCTAATCATCAAGAGGAAAGTTATTGAGTCATATGAGACTCTAGTGATTCTTTTCTGAGGGTCCTCCTTAGCGTTAGTGTTTAGAGGCTGGACTCCAATAAAGGACTGAGCAGAAAACTGCTTTCTCTAGCACTTTGCAGGTTAGACAATGCAAATTCATGACACTACAGTGAACTCAGTTGCTGTAAAGCAGTGTTTCTTACCCTCTGCACTATCGATATTCTCTGCCAGATAATTCTTTTTTTGTGTAGAAGTAGAATACTGACTTGTGTGCATTGTATTGATACGATGTTTAGTAGTACCTCTGGCCTCTATTCACCAAATGCCAATAGCACTCACTCCTCCACTAGTGGCAATCAAAAATGTCTCCAAACATTACATAAGTTCCCTGGGGCGGGGTCACCCTCAGCTGACAATGACTTTTGTAAAGGTTTTTAAGTATATTTCAAAAACTTTTAAGAAGTTGTACAATATCTTGCATAACAAAAATATTCATATAACAAAATTAGGCACTAACTGATGACTCAACGGTTAGTAAAGAGTAGTTTCAAAGCTTTCTATAACTTTTTTTCAAAGTAGTGTGTATTTTGGAGGCAACTTATTTATTTTTATTTTCTGAAACAGGGTCTTACTCTGTCACCCAGGCTGGAGTGCAGTAGCATGATCACAGCTCATTGCAGCCTTGACCTCCCAGGCTCAAGCAATCCTCCTACCTCAGCCTCCTGAGTAGACGGGAGCACAGGCACACACTGCCTTGCCCAGCTAATTTTAAATTATTATTTGTAGAGACAGGGTCTCCCTGTGTTGCTGAGGTTGTCTCGAACTCCTGGGCTTGAGGGATCCTCCAGCCTCAGCCTTCCAGGGTATTGATATTATAGGTGTGAGCAGAAACAATTTAAGTTATTCCATTAGAACATAATGAAAGTGTTTAGGAAATGCATCAAGCAGAGGGCAACAGCACCAGATCTCAGTGTCTGTAAGTCACGAACCATGCTGGCAGCTGCCCATGGGAGTTTGATGCTGATCTTCTGGTAGGAATGGACGTAGATTCAGATCATCAGCTTCAGCTTTAGAAACTTATAAACATGGAATCACAAAAGCCAAATTTGAAGTCCTCAAAAAATCCAGGACTCGATATTCCTGTATTTTGATATCTCTTGGTAGCTACATTTTTTTTCTCCATATTTAGTTTGTATCCAGGGCATATTTTCTAGACTTACTTGCATCTACGTGTTCCATTCCACTTTAAAGTTACCATGGCCTCTGGCAAAGTTTTATGTTTTCCTCTCTATTAAGCAGCATTTGGAATTATACTGCCTAGAGGGACCGAGAAGATATTTAGAGGCTAGGTGGCGAGAGAGAAGGCTTATATTTGTGAGATAAAGCACTGGGGAATTGTCCTGTCAAAGGAGTAAAGAGGACATTCTTGAGATAAAATCCTGTTAAGAAGTCGAGTAATTTTATGCTTTGAAGAAGTAAAAATGTATTTGTTCATTCTTTTTGTTTATAGAAATATTTAGTGGGCTTTCTAGTTGATTACTCGTCATCTTTATTAAGTAATTATCCTTCATCTTCACTTATCATGAGCAATTACAATGACAAATACAGGTTTTTTTTTTTTAAACCACCAGCTTATTGCATTGTAAAAGGTGCTTTATTAATGCAAAGGATGAATAACTGAGTCAAATATTTGTTTCAGGTTGTTACAACTGTAGGTTTCTTATCTCTTTCCTGCATTTAAAAAATAATTTTATAATCAATTTATAACCACTTCCCTTAGTTACATCTGCTTCTCTCAGTTATAACAGCAATATCAATAAAGGACTCACAATTTACAAAGTGTTTTTACAACTGTTTTTTACGAATTCAATAATCACCCTGTGATATAAAGACTACTTATAACTCATTTTAATAGATAAAGTAACTAGGTTCAGATTAATTGACTTAAATAAAATCTATTCTTATGATTTCGACCATCCAATCAAGACAAGCAGGCTGTTGTCAGCCTTTGGGGTTTGTGCAGTATCTATACAAGAAAGAGACCACAGCATTGCCCCGTAAACACCTGAAATTTACCATCCAAGGAACTGATATATTTGATTTTGTCAGAAACTTATTTTTGAAGCACAATATGTAAGGCATATGGATCAATTTGCACCAATTGTGTTTGTGTCATACTAGAAAAAAGTCAGATTCATTGCTAAAGTGATGAGAAAAGTGCCTTATTCAAATGACATATCATAGATATTCAATCATCTTCCTTTTGGAGAATTGACTACAAAATTGAAGAACTCTTATTCTGTTGTGGCAAGTGCAATACATTTCACAAGAGACATGCTATAAAGTCCTTGCCTCTTCTCAATGCTGTGTGTGTGCGTGTGTGTGTGTGTGCGTGTGCGTGCTCCCAAGCATAAGCTAAAATATCTTTATGGTCGGATGCTTATCCATATGTATGTTAATATATGGATAAATAAACTGAGAGAATTATGATTAAGAGTATAGACTCTGGAGCCTTACTGTTTGGTTTCTAACCCAAGCTCCTCTACTTACTAGCTGTGTGACCTTGGTCAAGTTAATTGACTTCTCTGTATCTCAATTTCCTCATCTGTAAAATGTAAAGATAATAGCGTCTACCTCAAAGTTGTGGTGAGCATTAGGTGAT
This sequence comes from Theropithecus gelada, assembly GCF_003255815.1. Taxonomy (NCBI): domain Eukaryota; kingdom Metazoa; phylum Chordata; class Mammalia; order Primates; family Cercopithecidae; genus Theropithecus; species Theropithecus gelada. The sequence continues at coordinate 39,712,032 of NC_037683.1, read as the reverse complement.
CTAATATTGCAAAGCACTTAGAACAATACCTTGTATGTACTAAGCACAGCATATTAGCTATCGTTGTTATTACCTGGTATCCATGGCAGTCATAGTTAAAGATCTCATGAGGTCAGTACACCTTTATAAGGAAATGGGATGAACATGGTAACCTCAGATAAATTATCTTCAGAGGAAACTTCCAGTTTGAATAAAGCATGTTAATGAGAAAGCATTTTACCACTTTTCCTTTTCCTAAAGAAACTGTGGTTTCCTGAAGGAATCATCTTCAATAGTTGAATTGAGGTACCTTGGCAAAAATGGAACTAGATTGAGATTTTCTACTGGGGATCCTGATGTGGAAAAGAAAAAGCAAAAGTGAACTGTATGTGTTTCTTTAATCTTGTGTTCTATTTCCAATGGTGTTTTGATGAAAGATGTGATCTAGACTAAGAGCTGGTGGTTGCATCAGAATGTGGTTGGGGAAACAGTGTAAGAATTCCTTAGGTATTCCTCTTACAGTGTCAAAATGGCACTGGTAGACCCCTGCCATTTGCTTGTACTTGTCTGTGTGGGATAAGATTTTTCATCATTTTTTTCTACCAAAACAGAGGCTAGAAGCTGATGGGAGGCCATGTTTTCTCATTTTGTGGACATCATGGTAGAAAAGCTACCACAAAGAGATGCTCAAAGCTGGTTAGATTTTGAAAAAGAGAAAATGTTCAAATATCCTCAACATCACACAACATGCTACTACTTTCACTATCTTTCATGACATCATTTTGCCATAGAGAAACAAAAGAACAGACCTCTTTTAACAGTTTTTTGTTTTGATTTTTTGTTTTTGGTTTTTGAGACAGTCTCGCTCCATTGGCCAGGCTGGAGTGCAGTTGCACAATGTTGGCTCACTGCAACCTCCGCCTCCCAAGTTCAAGTGATTCTCCTGCCTCAGCCTCCTGAGTAGCTGGGATTACAGGTGCCCAGCACCACTGGCTAATTTTTGTATTTTTAGTAAAGATGGGGTTTCACCATGTTGGCCAGGCTGGTCTCGAACTCCTGGCCTTAAGTGATCTACCCACCTCTGCCTCCCAAAGTGCTGGGATTACAAGGACAAGCCACTGTGGCCACAGGTTTTGTTTTGGTTTTGGTGTTTTTTTTTTGTTTGTTTGTTTGTTTGTTTTTTTTGGTGGTGGTGGTGTTTGAGAAAGAGTTTTACTCTTTTTGCCCAGGCTGAAGTGCAATGGCACTATCTCAGCTCACTGCAACCTCTGCCTCCCAGGTTCAAGCGATTCTCCTGTCTCAGCCTCCTGAGTAGCTGGGATTACAGGCATATGTCACCACACCTGGCTAATTTAGTATTTTTAGTAGAGACTGGGTTTCACCCTATTGGTTAGGCTGGTCTTGAACTCCTGAGCTCAGGTGACCCGCCTATCTCGGCCTCCCAAAGTGCTGGGATTACAGGCATGAGCCTCCATGCCTGGCCAACAATTTTTGATAAGAGATTGAGAATGAATGTTAAGGAAAGTAGGGAGGGGTGGCACAAGCTGCAGTTCAGACTAAGCAACTGCCCACAGAGTAGCTTTTCAACATAGGTGCAGAGTATTGTTGGAAACTTAATCCAGATAAATTGTTTTTATGTCTTTTTCACTATTCTTTTTTAAATTTCCATGTGTTAGTTTCCCCACATGAAAATATATAGGAGTTTGTATGTGCCCACGTGTTAATACCAAAACTGACAACCATTGTAATTTCTCAGAATCAGAAATAGGAACATTTCTAAGATATGCATGTCTCAATAAAACTACCCATCAGTATACTTCCCAAGTTCATCATGATTTCAGTTTCCTGTGCTTCACAAACATCTCCAATAAAAAGTATTTGTTGTGTATGACATAGATCTCCATACTCTAAGGTTTTTTTATTCTCACTGCATTAGAATAGAGAATGCTTTCATTTGTGAATTATGATTTACAGTTTTCCAATTCATGAGACACTTACGAAGTCCCAGTTTTTAATGATCACTTATGTTCTAGTTGTCTAGCACTATGCCTGACTTTGTGAATTTTATAAAAAGGAGATATGATCCCTGCAACTTACATGCTAAATGGTTTGCTGTCAACTCTATGTTCTCTGAAATCAGGAATGTAAGGCACCAACATGAATTAGAAAATATGGACAAGTTTCTATGCTCTTTTATCCTCTTCCATTACTTTCTACAGTTTCTTCAGCAGTTCATTCATTGATCCCACAATTATCTGTTAAATGTTTACTATGTGCCGAGCTTGATGCTAGGTGCTGGGAATACAATGATGAGCAAAAACAAATGTGTTCCTGGCTGTATGTAATAAAGCCTGCATATTCAACAATTCTAACGTGACAGATGGAAATTATTGAATAATCTATGCAAGTGTAAAGTTCCTACTGAAACAAGAAATATGAAAGAAGAGAATAATGGTACCATACTAGTCTAAAACAGGAGATTTCTCCAAGGTCCCATGTGATCTATGATTATTTCTCGCTATTTACTCTTAAATGGGGCTAGACCTATGCACGCTCTGTTCATCAATAGAAGTGTGACTTGCTCTTGGCCAGCTTTTCAGAGTTACATCTTGAAAGCAGATGTACGCAGCCCCAAGTCCAATCCCTAGTTAGCAGGCTTCCTACTAGAGCTCCTCAGCTCCAAGGAACTAGCATCTGCTGTCCTCACTGTGTGGCTCATTGGTGCTCTATAGGGCGTGCACAAAGCTGCTATAGCCAGCAGCAGCGATGCTCTCCAGAAGACGTGAATCTAGTCCTCTCAGAATGCTGCCGCCTCCTGCCGAGTTCTTGTCCAGGAGTGTCTCTCTAAATACAGTTAGAAAACAATAGATAAGAGAGGAGAGTCTTAGGCAAATTCAGAGCGAACTCATCCAGTGGGGAGACAGAAGCCTTGTTTTCTGGGGAGTCTAAATCCTGGATCTCAGAGTCAGGGGCCCGATAGTACGAAAGATAGAAAACCTTTCCCCAGGTTTTCTCCTGCAGTCTCTGTAGTCTGTCTTCTGAGGAGAAGCTTGAGTTTTCCATGACGTAAAAGAGTGTGTGTGTGTATGTGTGTGTGCGCGCGCGCACGCGCATGCATGAGTGTGTGTGTGTGTGTGTGTAAGAGAGACAGAGAGATTAAACATACTCCATATGAAGGTTATCGACAGTGAACCCCTCTCACTCATCCTCCCTTCAGTTTGGCGTCAGTTGTTGGCAAAGTTTCCATCTTTTTTCACTGTCCTCATGTATGATTTTAGTGGACAATTGAGAGATGATCCATCAGAAGCTGTCAGCAAAGTGCCTTTTTGACTGGAGAATTACACATTTATAATTTAGTATGCAACATTTGGCCTTCAGTTTTGAGGCTCTACCCAAGGTCCCAGACTTTCAGGGCTTAAAAGGAACATGGTCCTTCCTTTGCTCACCCCACCAACCCCTACTACTTGTTACTCTGTTGCATGCATCTAGACTTCCTAATGAAGGTTTGCTGTGTGGACAGCACTGAGCAGTCTGGTTCTGTACTTTTCCCAGTTCTGAAGGGATCCTGGAATGAGCCCTATTATTGTTTGTCAGTAGGCCAATTATTGATGGCTTTGAAGATCCCCATCATGCGTGTTTCCTGGTTCTGTCACTGTTTCTACTACATTCTTGGTGGAGTCAAGGGCTGCAGTCCTGCGCTGAGTCCACAGCAGGAATAGGGTCACAGAATTCCACTCCATGTCCTACACCACTAGGGATCAAAGATCCTAACTTGTCCAAAGACATCCTATCTGAGATCAGATGGGGTCCAGGTAAAACCCTGAGAAAAAAAGTAAGAGACTTTAACACCTTCATCATTCTCTTTCTTCATCCTTTGTTTAGCCCAGCGTGCATCCATTACGTTCTTTTAGGCCACAAAGAGCTCAGGTTTCCTTAGACAATCCATGTTACTGGGACCTGATCATGGCCATCAGCAGCAGACACCAAGTTTTTTGTCCTTCTTCCAAGCCTCTTAACTAATTTGACCCTTCCTTGGCCATTGCTAATGCAGTTACCCTGTGCTGTGGTGCCAAGCTGGATGTGAAAGTTCTCTAAGAGGTTTGTAGGGTTCCCAATCTACACTCCAGCAGGAAGACAATGCCCTTTGTCCACATTTCCAAAAAACCCTTCTGGAGATTTACATTTCCCAGACCCTAAGGCTTGACACCAGCCTGAGGCAGGGAGCCTGGAAGTACCTCTTTACTCCTGTAATCAGACCAGGCAGGACTCCAGCTCCTCCTGTGACACCCACATCTGCTTCCTCCCCTATTCTGCAATTGATTTCAGAAACTTCGTAAGACTGTCTTGCCCTCCAGGTTATAGCTCTTGATCTTCCAAACCAAGCATATTCAGATTTCTGAACACAGCCACAGCAATCACAACAAGCACATAGCTCTGGCAAATCAAAAATGCTTTACTTTTGGACTTTTGTGTCTGTTGTAAATTGGAAAATCCATTCAAAAACATAATCGGCTTCTCTGAAGGAAGAAACATCACAGATGGAGCAGAGCCTTAAGATAAATAGAACCATCTGATGGGTTGCTGGGTTATGGAAATGAAAAATAGCTATTAAAAAATATGATCTCACCTGAAGAATTTTAGATGCCAAACCAAGATACAGAGACATTTTAAAAACATCTTCAAATCATGCCTTGCAATACTGGAGACTAAGCGGTGTTTCATCTGACTCTAAGGGCAAGAGTAGCTGTTTTTAGCTTCTGAGGCTTGTAAAAATACACACAAGGAGCTCAGGGTTAAGTAACAGAAAGATGGCCTGAGTTCCTTTAGAAAAGCCCTGTATGATCTGACATGGTCTGTGAGTCACCAGTGCAGGTTCCGCCATGCTTTGTTGCTATGGCCTGCACGGGGCAGGTGGGCTTCCCAGGCTGATGCGGTACCTTCTAAAGCTGGATCAAATGCACCAGAATCAAGTGTTTGGACAGCAGATGCTCCTGAAGCCAGCAGAAGAAACAGACACAATCCACAGAAGGCAAAGAGAAGAAGAGAAAGCCACTTTCAGCCTTGGCATCCAGGACAGTGGCATGGAGAGCTGGCCATCATACAATCACTGTGACCACAGAGCTGGCACTGACCCAAGGAGCCTAGAAATCCTCTGCCACAGAAAGAATAAAACCCGCCCTAATTGGAAACACTTCTGACAAAATGCCAAAGGGAGATCCTGCCACTTTTCCTTTTTCAGATCATAAATTACTCTAGTTTTCTGGAAAAGTTATGTCTGGACAGACTTATTGCCCCTTGAAAGACCCAGAAACCTAGTCTTTGAGAATCTTGCTTGAAGATGTAGAAAATCTCCACCCATTCAGACTTCCAGCACCTGGGGGTGAAAACTGCCTTGGATGATCAATGAATGCCTGCTCTCAGAGGTCAGACCCAATGAGTATGAGCCAGCAGAAGCTATTAAAAGAGCTAGTTCTCATTATGATAAAGCACATACTGGCAAAGCCACAAAAAGAAAGATTATAGCAATCAATACAGATAAAAATGAAAACCAGATGAAGGTTTCAGCCAAACTAGTCTTTGCTTCTGCTATAATGGATTAATTTTTGGGTGCTGAGGTCAGCACAATTTGCAGATTCAGAACATTGAGTATGGGAGTCAAAATTGGGTAGACATTTAGTTGAAACTATAGCAGACCCTTGACATTTAGAAAGGTTAATGCTGCCTCTCACACTTGCAACTTCTACCTTCAATTGCATATAAGACATCTTCATCTCTTCAACCCACTTATAGCTCTACACAGCCTTGCTCAGTGCATAGATATAATATACAGCCCTTGAAATAATTCACAAAGCTTTCTATAAGGAAACCTCTGTATGCTCAAGCTTGTTGGGACTAATCTTAAGGAATTTACCAGAGAACAGATAAAATCCAGGAAGTATAGCCTACTCACAGGGTTTTCAGACCAACAGCAAAATCAGAATGCACCCTTCCCCACCCAAAGATGGTCATGTCCCTGGAAACTGTTACCTTACATGGCAAAAAGGAATGCAAGTGTGGTTCAAGTTGTGATAGGGAGACTGTCCTGGATTATCCAGATATAATCACAACGGTCCTTATAAGAAACAGGCAGGAGGGTCAGAGGAGATATGACAGTGAAGGTAGAAGTTGGAATGATGTGAAGTCCTGGAAAGAGGCCATAAGATAATGAATGAAGGCAACTTCTAGAACATATGGAAAAGGAAAGGTGTGGATTATACCCTGAGCACTCAGAAGGAACACAGCCCTGCCAATGCTTTGGTTAAGCTTAGCGGAACCTGTTGTAGGCTTCTGAAGTCCAGAATACAGAAGTCTGAAGGGGATACAGTTGTGTTGTAAGCCCCTCAGTTTGTGGTAATTTGTTGTAGCAGCAATGGGAAACTAATGGTCAACAACATTTGTTTATAACACTTTTCCTTTATTCCGATTTTCTGTTTCCAACATCAAATGAAACTCCAATTCAATCAAAGTTTCTAGAATAATTTTTTAAAAGACAATTCCATAAGATCCTCCTTTACTGTCACCTGCCATGATGTTTTAAGTAACTCCTCCCAAGATGATTTGCATTTCCAGGTAGAATCAGGGAGAACGTATTTTGTATAGAAGGAGAGAGAACTGATGTTGATTAATTACGTAGACACCATAGCGGGTATTTTGCACATATATTATTCCATTTTCCCCAAACTACCCCCTTCTCCATTTTGCAGCTAAGGTAAGCAAGGCTCAAAGAAGATAAATTACTTATACTGTGAACCAGTCACCAGTGATGAGACCGGAGCCCGGGTCTATATGACTCCAAAATTCAAATTCTTTTCGTTAGACTGTGGTTTTTCTAAACTACTGGTACAAAACCATAAAATGCTAACAGTAGAATGTCTGCATCAATTTGGAAGAAATGGTGATTTGAGAAGCAGGTACCACTCCTGGAAAGATACTCCGCGGAGTACTTAGAATCATTTTGATAGGTCATCACGGACTCTCACCGCTGTTTTCTCTTAGGAGAAAAATGCCATCGATGGAATATGTTACCATTCCTAATGATTTTAATCTTCTTATAGGGGTGTTTGCATTTGGACTTTTTGCTACTGACATTTTTGTAAACGCCGGACAAGTGGTCACTGGGCACTTAACGCCATACTTCCTGACTGTGTGCAAGCCGAACTACACCAGTACAGACTGCCAAGCGCACCACCAGTTTATAAACAATGGGAACATTTGTACTGGGGACCTGGAAGTGATAGAAAAGGCTCGGAGATCCTTTCCCTCCAAACACGCTGCTCTGAGCATTTACTCCGCCTTATATGCCACGGTGAGTGTGCAAGTCTTGTCTCTCCTAAGTCCAGTTTTTGATGGGATGTGTGTCTCCCTGCCCTGTCTCCATTCTTTCATTGTCACCTACAGTGACTCTTAAAGTGACATATGGCATATTTCTCTATATTATGCTATTGATATACTAGCCCCACACACACGCACACACTTCTACCCCACTTTCAATCTCCTGATCTGCCAGAGGATATTAGTTCTGGAATGTTTTGATAATCACCTAATTACATCCTCCCATGTACAGATGTGAAAGCTGGGGCCCATAGTACAGCTAAGATCATACAACCAGAACAGAGACCCAGACTCCTGGTACTGTGTCTGAGATTTTCTTACCTCCCACAACAGTACTCTTTGTCAAAGTTTTGGTTGGTTTCGGAACAGCACACCTTCTCACACCTGCCTAGAAATTTGCAAGCATGGGTCTCATATGAATGGCTGCCCCAACAACATGCAGAGCCAGGATAAATACACAGCTTTCCTTTGCTCTGACACTCTTCTCCATGACTTTGCTAGGAGACAGGGATGATCCTAGAAGAACCTCAACACCCCAAAGTATGTTTCTCATTGTCCCCCGGATCGCACAGCCATTGACTGCCCCACTGGGGTATAACTTTCTCTTTTTTTCTTTTTGTTTCAGTAACAGAAAAACCAAAGTATGTCCCACATCTTAAAGAACAATGGTGTCTCTCTTATTTTCCAACTTTTTAACTGTATTCATTTTGGAAATAGCCTCATTTCACTCTTGTCTGGCTTCTGCATTCTTAGGACCCAGAATATAGACATGCAGGGATCAGCTCAAAGGCTCCACAGGCTGATACGATATTGCTGGTGGACATCAGGTGCATTTACCAGTGGCAGAGCAACTGTTGGCCAAAAACACCCCCTTTCCTTACTTCAACTTAGTTTATATTCAGAATATGACTAGCCTGGTGATTCTCAATGGAAAGTTGGGGAAGGGAAAAGACAGAGGGAAGACTCCTTTCAAACTGTCCATTTTCAAACTTTCTGAGTATGCCCTCAACCCACCCCCCAGGGAGATGCTACCCTCCCTGTCACAGAGTGTAATTGCAGAAGGCACGTTCTGCCTCTAGGGGAAGCCAACAGGTCTGTGCCATCACCCCTAGGGGGAAGAAAAGGCAAAAACTCATATGGGTTTCTTATACCCCAAATGATTCTTTAATTTTCACATAAAAACTGCATGTTCTGAATCTAATCATTAATACACAGTCATTCTTTGTGACTACGCATCTGGTCTATTTATTTAAAACAACCAGGAGCAGTAGTACCTTTGTGTCCCATTTACAAGATCACATTGATAGGGTTATTTTGTCAACCACCAACCAAATATAAGTCTTCCTAGTTATTTCTTTTGGCTCTACTCTTTAATGAATATGTGACAAAAATGACCTCAGCTGTGCCCATATTAAAGAAACATGGATGCCAATAACACAGAAGCCTCAATTTACAAAACAGATTATAGCTTGGTTAAATGTCTTTGCTTTACCAAAAACAAAACGAAGCCAAAAAACCTCAATGCAGGTATTTTTTTTTAAAACAAACAAAGCCCTCTGAGGTATTCAACATATTTTCTAATTATCAGAATGTTGATTTGTCCTAATTATCTAGAACCTAAGCAATGTATTCTTATGCCTTTTCCTGTATTTTTTTATTAGACTCAAGTCATTGCTGTGTGAAATTAATTTTTATAGTGCCATTATAAATTATTCTGTTACTTATAATAAACTACCGTCTCAACAAATGAGATATGAAGTTCTTTGGGCACAAAAGAAGTAAATATCGTCAGCTCACACAGAATAAATGCTGCTATAGCATGTTCTCAAGGATTCAGATGTTAATTCAAATCATGCCTCACAGGCTATAGTCAGATAAACCCTGATATGAGATTCCAGTTGCATAAATCTTCTGAGCCTCTATTACATGTCAAGTGCTTTCAGAAATTACTCAACAAGGATTTCCTAAGTACTAGTTAATACCACGAAGAATATCAACTAACCATAGACTCCTGCTTTTAATAGTTTGTAATCTTATAGGAAAGATTTATGACAGGTATAATTGGAAAACATAATAGCATAAACAACTAAATATATACAGTATAGATTTTAAGTAACATTTACCACAGAGTCTGAAAATAGTATAATAATATGCTGTAATTTATGTAACTTTGATGTAACCACAGTTTTATAGGGAATCTGTTACATAGAAGAGATTCCTATCTTCTGGTATTCTCACCAGAGTTGAGGCATCATTCTAGGATATTAAGAATATCTATTGTAATACTTTAAAATGCATCTATTTTAACTTATATGTGCTCAGGCCATATAACTATATAGACTCTAAGTATCAGCATATTGTTTTTTAGAATTGCTAAGCTCACATAACACGTTTAAGAAATGCTAGACCAATGGTGCCCTCTAGTGGTGTTTTGTAACCACTACCAAAGATTAGCTAAAAAAGTGTTTACTTATTTGAAAAAGGCTTCCTAACTCTAGACCACCAGGGACACATTTGCTATCTGAGTCTATAAAACGTCAGGGTCTTACACAGCTCCTCACAACAAACTAGTAACAGCCGCCTACATCTCAGGTGTCTTTACTCAGTTCTCGACCTGAATCTTGTGGGACACATAGAAAAGTTTAATATTTCAAGAAACAGTGGAATAAATGAATAACGCTGCTCACAGCTGTCCTAAGGAATGTAGGAGTCAATTTTCTAGCACAGCTGAAATCTATTTATGTGATGCAGTTGTTGGGAGGTTCTAAATTCAGGCTATCAACTAACTCGTCAGTCAACACTTTGGTATTAATTGCCTGAAGTTGTGACAAAGCAACTAGGAACTTTTGGGGACACAAAAAATAAAATGTACAGTCACTTATAGTCACTCACCTACCCGGTCTTCTCCACCAAAAGCTTCATTCCCACAGAAGGTTTATTTGGTATCTCAGACTCTCATATGGATTTCTTATACCCCAAATGATATTTAAATTTGTCACATAAAATCTGCATGTTCTGAATCTAATCATTAATGCATTCTTTGTGCCACTAATAACTTCTGTTCCCATGTCCACTAGGTTACAAAAGACTGATTAATATACATCTGTTCATTGTTCTTGCTGCACTAAATATTTTACTAAATAGCTTAGTGGAGTTGTTCAAGGAATACTAGTTAGCATGGTTGCTTTGACAGAGCCCGTGCTTGTGTGTGCTGGTGTATGTACCTGCTTGCTTGCACGTGTACACACAGTACAAGGAGGCTGCTTGGTCACTGTCTGGCCTCTGTCCTATTCCAGATGTATATTACAAGCACAATCAAGACGAAGAGCAGTCGACTGGCCAAGCCAGTGCTGTGCCTCGGAACTCTCTGCACAGCTTTCCTGACAGGCCTCAACCGGGTCTCTGAGTATCGGAACCACTGCTCGGACGTGATTGCTGGCTTCATCCTGGGCACTGCAGTGGCCCTGTTTCTGGTAGGTTGACTTCCGCTCTTTTTACCTTTTCCCCTCTTCTTCTGCTCTCTGAAAAACTGTGAGTCAGGTTTCCCAGACTTCACCATCTGTGTTCCTTTTGTCCCAACCTTGTGAATTACAATTATTCTCCAAGTATTATGCATGCTTTTGCTACAAAAATGATTTCAAAACACTGTTTTCTTTCAGAAACAGGACTGGCCATATTCCTTCTGGGTGGTAGGGAGAGAATTGCCCCTAGAAGGACAGCTGGCTCTACCTCTTTCAACACTGAGCTTGGGACTGGGGCCAAGCAGACTAATGATAAATTGGCATACCTTCAAACCAATCTTCTTTAAGAATTTGTTCTCAGCATATTGGGGGCAAAAGCTAAGTGTTGCTTGAGGGAAGAATAGAGAATGAAGAGCACTGGTAGAAGCAAGCAGCCTCTTCTCCAGCATCCCAAGAAACTCAGCTCTAGCTCCAAAGTTGCATCTCCTACTCAGAAATTTTAAAAACCCTGCAGATTATCACACCCACCCTTTTTAGTGGGACTCTGTTACTATTGGAACGTGCCTCTTGGGAATCTTATTTCCTTCTCAACCACCTATCTTCCTGGAGAAGAATTTTGGTTAATACATTGTTCTTGTATTTCTGATGTTTTGGTTCCCCAAAGAGATGGAGGTCTGGCCACCTGCTCACCTAGGAAATCCCTTAAATTGAGTTGGATTTGATAAAAAGAGGTTAATTTGTATTCTTTTTGTCTTGGCTTTCACAGTTTTATTGAAGTATAATAAGTATACAATAAATGACACATCAAGTGTACAATTTGATCAATTTTGGCATACAACTTTCTCTCCCACCCTTCCTTTTCCCTTATTCCCAGGCAGCTGGTGATCTTCTGTCATTCTATATTAGTTTGCCTTTTCTACAATTTCATATTAATTGAATCATAATGTATTTTTTCTGGTATCTTTCACCTAGCGTAATTATTTTGAGATTCATCTATGTTGTAGAATGTATCAATAATTCCTTTTTATTGCTGTGTAGTATTCACAGCATGGTCACACCTCAGAGATGCAGATTTTTATTATCTTCAAGGACTTAAAACAGGCCCAGAAAAAATTTACGATGAATCATCAGACCTGCAGACTCCCATATTGTGCGTGAAATGAATTCCCTAACAATGTTCAGAAAGTCTCCCCAAGGAGAAAGAAGCCATTACAGTCTTGAAGGATCTCCCTCCTCCTATTCTGCCCTCTCTGGTCCAAGATCCATTAGGATTAGCATCACACATAGATCAACTTCAGTCATATGACTTAACACTTCCTTTTCCTAGCCCCTCTTCCCCTCCCCAATATGCAAAATACACACATGCCTCTCCCAGCCCCTTTCCGACTTGTAAAAAATCTGCTAAAATACAGACAATGCTCATGTTCAGAACACTGATTGGGAAGCTTCTTTCTAATTCAAAATGACAGGCATATCTCGGAGATATTGCAGGTTTGGTTCCAGACCACTGCAACAATGAATATCACAATAAAGCTAGGCACACAATTTTTTGGTTTTCCAGTGCATATAAAATGTTTACATTTTTCTGTAGTCTATTAAGTGTGCAATAGCATTATGTCTTTAAAAAAACAATGTATTTACCTTAATTTAAAAGCACTTTATATCTTTAAAAAAGTGTTGACACAGACAGAAAGTGAGCACATGCTGTTGAAAAACTGGTGCCAATAGACTTGCTGGACACAGTGTTGTCAAAAAGCTTCAATTTTTAAAAAACACAATATCTGCAACATGCAATAAAGTGAAGTGAAATAAAAGAAGAATATGCCAGTATTTTGAATGGATCCAGGCATTCTTTCTATAGTGAAAGATGAAAAACTAAAACACAGATACTCTGGATGAAGTTGCAGGAAAAGTAGTGCTGAAGTAATCATGAAATGTTGATGTCTCATTAGGAACTTTCCTGAGGAACGCCTTTTAAAAACAATATTTTTTGGATACGTAGAAGTTATACACTTTTCGGGGGTATGTGTGATATTTTGATATAAGCATACAATGTTTAATGATCAAATCTGGGTAACTGGGATATCCATCACCTCAAATACTGTTACTTTGTGTTAGGAACATTCCAAATCTATTCTTCCATGTATTTTGAAATATACAGTAAGTTATTTTTAATTATTGTCACTCTACTGTTATAGTGAGCAGATCCCATTTTTTCCATCTGACTGTATTTTTGTACTGATTAACCAACTCCTCTTCCCCCTACCCCCTACTACCGTTCCTGAGGAATTTTTTTTTAAGATGGAAAGAAAACAGGTGACTTGAAGGGAAGAGAAGGGTTTCAAGGGGAGATCAATGGTGTATAAATAAAGACTTTGGCTCGAGATAAGACAATCAATGTTGCTGTCCATCAGTTCTGAAGCCAGCCATCCCCAGTTAGAGAAGAGGAGCCATTCTGACTGTCCCAAACAATTTTGTAGGGTCTTTGTGGGATGATATTGGGGTTTGCTGAAGCCCCATACACAAATTCTGCTTCAACATTAAACTTGTTTTCTCTCCATAACATGCAGCCCTGGTCCTCATCGCTCAGTAACTACTTGGTCTGCTAGTGCTTTCAAGGGACTTCCCAATTGATGTCAAAATTTGTTTTCCCGTAAATGGCCTTTATGTAAGACCAAGATCTGTGGTTGAATTGCTCTGGCACGAGGGAGACTACCCTGTTGGCACATGCATGTGAACACACCTCACGGACACACACAAAGCTGGGAAATGGGAGGGGAAGGATGTTCTGGAGGAGCCTGGAGGCATTCCAAAGCAGAGACTTGGAGAGGAGACAGAAAAAGAGAGAAGAGCAAACACTGAGAATGGCAGGATATGTACTGTAAATGTTCAATAGTGCTTTATGTTTGTGTTTCCCATGAGGTGGAATGTGGGAGGAAGGGAAAGGAAGTTAGTAGCTGAACAAGTACTACATGCTGTCTGCTTTATAGACATCTAATCAAGTGCCCCCAGGGCAACTCTAACAATATTCCTATCCTCATTTTATAGATGAGGAAAATGAGGCTCAAAGATAAGTAACTTGTCCAATAGCCACCCAACCAATAACCAACAGAGGGACCTGGGTGCCTCTACTCCAAAGTTTCTACACGTTCCCCTCCTCCCGTTTTCTGATGAGGGGAGTTAAAGCACAGTGTAGGGGCGAGTGCAGTGGCTCATGCCTATAATCCCAGCACTTTGGGAGGCCAAGGTGGGTGGATCACGAGGTCAGGAGATTGAGACCACCCTGGCTAACACGGTGAAACCCTGTCTCTACTAAAAATACAAAAAATTAGCCATGCGTGGTGGTGGGCACCTGTAGTCCCAGCTACTCGGGAGGCTGAGGCAGGAGAATAGTGTGAACCCAGGAGGCGCGGCTTGCAGTGAGCCGAGATCGCACACTGCACTCCAGCCTGGGCGACAGAGCGAGATGCCGTCTCAAAAAAGAAAAAAGAAAAGAAAAGAAAAAAAAAAGCCTAGTGTAAGAGTGAGATGGAGATGAGCCAGGTAGAGGATGCATGCCAATGTGCTACAGGGTTTGAAGAGTAGTAGGAAAGATTCGAAGACACTGGATGAAGAAGCAAAGCAATTATTGAAAGAGGCAGGGAAAAAGAGGGTTTTTGGGGGGGGGAGCAAAAAATAAAAAAGCAGGGAAGATGGTAGAAACAGTCAGTTATGAAAAGACCTCAGCAGGAAACAGAAAAGTGGGCAGTGACTTACAGGGAAAGTTTTTAAGTGGAAGCAATGAAAGAAAACTCAAGAGTTATCTAATCTCAAGCAAATAGTTATAATTTGAGGATGACGATCTAAGGTAAGAGTTAAAGACCAGCTAACATGGACTGAATACTTGCTATGCGTTTGGCACTTTTTAAGGGGCAAAATAGTATAGGGGTATGATTTAGGGGCTCTGGAGTTTCAATCTCTGTGTGACCTTGGGCAAGTTATCTAACTTCCCTGTGTCCCCCTATCTAGACTGGAGATAATAGTATCTCCCTTATGAAATTGTTGGGTGGGTTAAGTGAAATTGGATAAAATCCTGAGCATCATGCCAGACGCATAGTGGCCCTCAATAAATTTTAGCTGTTATTATGAGGTGATTTGCATTCACCGTGTCTTTAATCAATACAAATCTGTGAAGTGGGTATTACTATTCTTATTTTACAGGTGAGAAAACAGGTCCAATGGGGTGGGGAGCGATTGTTACTGGTCATCTGGTGATTAAACAGATGCTTCCACAGTACTTCCCATAGTCCCTTTCCCCTCTCTCAAAGGAAAAAGGTCACTCTGGTGATGATACTCAAGGGGAAAGGCCTGCCACCCTCACGGATGCCAGGCATTGATGGCTGCAGTCTGACCCCATTCTTTTTTACCCCTCATCCTGCAGGGAATGTGTGTGGTTCATAACTTTAAAGGAACGCAAGGATCTCCTTCCAAACCCAAGCCTGAGGATCCCCGTGGAGTACCCCTAATGGCTTTCCCAAGGATAGAAAGCCCTCTGGAAACCTTAAGTGCACAGGTATGGTAAAGCAGTTTTAGCAAACCAAACCCGCAGGCTGAACACTTTGGGAGGTCAGTATCAATCCATGAATACCACTAAATTTACCCAGCATCAATGAGAATCTGATTCATTTATTGTAAAGGCCCTCACAAAAGGCAGTCTTCACTTTTTCCCCTCAATTATTCCTATATTTATTCTGGGGGTTGGCAATCATGAATCCTCAGAGAGCTCTTAGTAATGTCTAACTTAAACCTTAGCTGTTTCAGGATACTTTGACAACATAATATCACATTTATGAAATTTGGACTAATATGGAAAAACCCATTTGACTTAATAACTAGGACAATATTTGCAAAGAAAAAGGTTCTGTACAGAGAGTGATGTAAGCTGGAGGCACATTTTAGAAGGCTACTAAATGTCCCTTTGGACCTGTTTTTGTGACAAAAATTCAATGCAACAGTACCTCCTGATCTGTTACTCTACAACAGAACCTTGCATCATGCCAGGGATACAAAAAAATAATTGAATACAGTCCTTGCCCTCAAATAACTCACAAATGAGGGGCAGCCATGGTGGCTCACACCTACAATCCCAGCACTTTTAGATGCCAAGGTGGGAGGATTGCTTGAAGCCAAGAGTTGGAGACCAACCTGGTCAATGTAACAAGTCCCCATACCTACTAAATAAATAAATGAATAAATAAATCCCAGATGATCAGGAAAGGTGGCTCTAAATAGGTAGTCATAATATGACATGCTGAATCAGAGGTGCACAAATTGCTCTCTGACTACAAATGAAGGGGAAAACGTCTACTGTCTGAGAAGACAGGGAAGGCCAGGACCTGCCAACTGAAAGGAGCCTGGACAGATGATATGAAGCACTTAATTTTGCCAGGACAATTGCTAGGTGCTTTACAAATACATTATTACTTGAACAACCACCCTATTGAATAGATACTATAATTCCTATTTCACAGGTAAAGATAAGAATCAGGAAGACAGGCTGAGTGTGGTGGCTCATGCCTGTAATCCCAGCCCATTGCGAGGTCAAGGCAGATGGGTTGCTTGAGCCCAGGAGTTTGAGACCAGACTGGGCAACATGGCGAAACTCCGTCTCTACTAAAAAAATACAAAAATTAGCCTGACATGGTAGTGCATGCCTGTAGTCCCAGCTACTCCAGAGGCTGAGGTGGGAGGAGTGTTTGAGCCTGGGAGATTAAGACTACAGCGTGCTGTGATCATGCCACTGCACTCTAGCCTGGGTGACAGAGTGAGACCATGTCTAAAAAAAAAAAAACACTGAAGACAGTGATATTAGATACTTGCCCAAGGCTGTATAGGTAGCGAGTGAGAAAGCTGGATGAGTAGGAGTTCTTTAAGCAGATAGGGGACAACTAATAATGTGGTTTTCATTAGCATGTCATCTTTTTCAGGTAGTTGAGCCCGGCTAAAGTGTTCATTTTTTTTTGTAATAGTCTGTTTTGAAATCTTGTTTGTATTTGGCATTTTCCTACTCAGGCATTTTTATAGAAGATGTAAGAGAAAAGCAAATCACTTCCCTTTGTTCCCTTTGGAATTATTATGTACTTCATATCAGTGCAATATAAAATAATATTTTCACTATTTAAAGATTATTAACTATCACATCTCTCTAAGACAAACTACCCTATGCTCTTTTTCCGCGCCCCCAAGATGGAGTCTCACTCTGTCGCCCAGGCTGGAGTGCAGTGGCATGATCTCAGCTTACTGCAGCCTCTGCCTCAGGGGTTCAAGAGATTCTCTCGCCTCAGCCTCCCAAGTAGCTGGGACTACAGGCATGTGCCACCACGCCCAGCTAATTTTTTGTATTTTTAGTAGAGACAGTTTTTCGCCATGTTGGCCAGGCTGGTCTCAATACCCTATGCCTTTTTACCTTTAATTAAATCTCATATTATTAATGAACGAGGTTGGGCAGGCGGAGTTGGAACAAGAAAGCTACCTCCGTATCTCCATTTCGGGAAAAATATTTAAGGTTCTCCATTAATACAGTACCAAGTATTGCTGTTTTGTTTGTTTTCCCTTAATTTGTATTAAGGCTAACATTTTAACTTGGTCTAGAAATAAAATGTTAACAAAAATATTTCTGGTTTATAAACAGCCTGTTGCTACAGGTTAAATATCAAATTAACTAAATAGCTATACCTTGTAACAAAATAGTGAAATAGAATCTCTCTAATTTTTCTTCCCTAATTACAATCCTGTGTTTAGTGAAGTCAGAGAGGGTCTCTATTTTGGGGGGTAAAATGCAAACAAGTGAATGTTAAAAAGAAACAGAAAATATTTGCTGAGTTCCATAGACATACCAGTCTCTGTGTCCTTGTAAATGCTATCCCCCGAATATCCTGATATAAGAACACCCCTTTTGCACACCTCATCCTTCCACCCAGCACTGCTCAAGCATGACCTTTGTCTAATGCCTTCCCCAGCCTTCTTTCTCTCTTAATTCTCAGGGCCACTGGTGGCTGATCAGGTCTAGAGATGTCCAGACTCTATTTTGGAGGATTCTACTTAAATTGAAAAATGAAGTGCTAAACGGGGTTTCAAAAAAATGCTGTTCACAAGATAGATAAAAGATTCTCAAAATAGTTATGAATTCATTGTTTACAGGTAGTAGTTGAACTTCTCTCAAACCTGGCAATAGATCTTTGTGATTACGGATGTCACTTCATATGGATACAATTTGAGGCCTTGCCTGAATACTAGGCTTGGGCCAAAGGACCCTCCAGGCCCCTCATGTGACTGTCACTCATAATTAAAGCCAAGTGTTCCTTCATGTCTGCTTCCTCCAAAGACTTGGGACTTTTTGAGGATCAGGACCCTATAAACCATGTCTTATTCACCGTATATCCTGGCATCCACTAGGTGTGAAATAAATGTTGATGAATGAATACAAACTTGTCCCAAAACCTAAACTAGACACTTTAGCCAAAACCAAGAACCTCAAATTTGACCATAATCACTATTTGAACATCCACGGAAAGTAGAGATTCATGAGAAACGATGAGAAGGACTTCTGCAGGCTAGCCAGAATGAAGCCACAGAAAGCTAAAGAGAAGTATTGTCTCTCACATTATGCTATCCATAGCAATTGTGAAAAATTCAAGTCACCAAGCATCTGCTTTTAGTATTAAATGTTTCCACATGGATAATTAGAAAGATATACCCTTTATTTCTTGGTCAAGAAAAGAGAACTAGCATTTATTGAGGGTCATCTCATTTAATATTCATGATACTGCATTGGTTTTATTATATCCTATTTTATAGATGAAAGTAAGGCACTAGGTTTAAGTAATACGCCCAAGGTCACCCAGTCCAATTCTAAGGCCCTGCTAGATCTCCTACACCACACACCACTAAGACCCATCCAATTCTAAAGGCCCTGCTAGTTCTCCTACACCACACAGTCTGAGATTTCATTCAATGAAAATTCTTTTGTGAAATCCACAACTGCCAGCATTGAATATGAAAACATGCTACAGGGGGCTGGTATATTGAACCTGAGCTACAGTTTTTCCAAAATTAATATCCCCTGTGGGCAAGAACTTCCCTTGCAACTCCAACAGCCATTGTTTCTGTTAGAAACAGCATCTTTGTAATTTTTGGAACAGAATCATCTTCCCAGCATGTGGACCTTTTAAGATCAGAGATTAGAACCTCTCTTCAGAGCACACATTCATACACATGACATCCATCACACTATTCAAAATCCCCTAAGGAGAAGACTGAATGGGGAGGGCACCAGTCACCCTTGTTTCCCTTTCTCCCAAGACATTCTTTCCCCTTTGACACATGTAGCCCTCAGAGCCACAGTGCTCTGGTCCTCTCTAAAACATTACCTCAAATTCGAATATCTGCCTTCCGTGATTCCCCTTAGTATAGTTGATTGAGACAGTGCATTTCCTAAAATCTTTCCCAAATACCATGGAGAACCAAAAAGTAAACAATTCAAAACTAGTCAAGTTTTTCAAAGCATTATTTTATGATTCTATAAGTTGCTGGGATCCCAAATGAACCAATTCTTAATTATCTATGTTCTACACCCACCTGCTCACAATGTACATGAGCAATCGGCTGAGTGTTGTTCAGTTGCATTCTTGTCAACACAGTTTTTAGTAACAAAAAGTAAATTAGAAATGAAGCAACTGTGTTAACTCATTCTGGATGTGGTATAGAGTCTCCCAATGGGAAAAAATATATATATATAAACTATATATTAAATATGGATACATATATACACTAAGATATATTTATATACATATATAAGTATTTATGTATGTATATATACATACATATCATTTAATTTTGACTGGTGACCTTGGGCATATTACTTAAACCTGGTGCCTTACTTTCTTCATCTATGTATGTATATATACTTATATATGTATACATATACAGTTAAAAGATACTTATACATATTTAATATATATTTTATATTTATATATTTATTAAATTTATATTGTTTATATATTATTTATATATTAATATATAATTCTATATAATTCTATATTTAATTTTAACTTAATTTTATAATGTGTAATTATATATTGTACAAGTTATAACTATATTATTTATATATTTATTAAATCTATATATTATATATATTTTTTATACATGTTTTAGACACAAAAAAAGAATTCCGTCTGTGCTGACCACAGATACATGGACCTTCACCCCAGGATATTCTGATTCAGCAGGTGTGGAGTTTTAAAACAAAAAAAAATGAAGGAGGTACTCCTAGAGAATTCTGATGGTCCCTTGATTCAGAACTGGTGATATTATAGACTTCATATTATCAATAGGAAAAAAAAAAAAAGACTTGGAGGGAGAGTTAAAGAAATCTGCCTCAAGTCACCTACCTAGTTATCTCAGGATTTGAATGGCTTTATCTTCACCATTTTAATGGAATCATTAAATGGAATCATATAAATGACCAAAGTGTTGACCCAAAAAAATTCAAATAGAAAGCATATTGTAGAAGTAAAAGAATAAAAGGTAAAGTTATTTTTGCTTTAGGAAAGAAATGCACATTTTCACAAATATTTCAGACAAAAGTATCTTGAAAAATACAAAATACTCAGTTTCTAAAAATGTGTATCTGAGCTCTAAAGAATATAATGTAAACCCCCAGTGTCCTAAACAACAGAAATCAGGAGTCAGGCATGGTGGCTCACGCCTGTAATCCCAGCACTTTGGGAGGCTGAGGCAGGTGGATCACTGGAGGTCAGGAGTTCAAGACCAGCCTGGCCAACATAGTGAAACCCCATCTCTACTAAAAACACAAAAATTAGCTGGGCATGGTGGCGGGTGCCTGTAATCTCAGCTACTCGGGAGGCTGAGACAACAGAATCACTTGAACCCAGGAGGCAGAGGTTGCAGTGAGCCGAGATCACGCCATGGCACTCCGGCTTGGGCAAAAATTGTGAAACTCCATCTCAAAAAAAAAAAAAAAAGAGGTAAGGGACATTGAGTGTCCTTGGAGCAGCATATTACGGAGAGGGAACAGCCTGTGCACCCTTGAGGAGACAAAACAAGGGAATATTTAGGGACAAGTGAGTGTGCACGTGTCAGGCAACCCTATCTCAGATTTTATCTGCTTGTGTTTTCTCCACAGAATCACTCTGCGTCCATGACCGAAGTTACCTGAGATGACTGATGTGTCACAAGCTGTTTTTTAAAATCACCTTCCAATTCTATACTTCAAAACACACAGTTGCTCAATGTCAAACTGTGATGACGAATATTATGTTTATCTAGTTAGAAGCTAATGTTTTGTACATTTTTTGTATGAGGAAGTGATGTAGCTTGCCCTTTTTGTTTTTTTTTTTTTTTTTTTTTTTTGGTCAGCTTTAATATATTTATGCCAGAATTTTAAAACCAACAAAATTTTCTTGTTCAAGCGTGCATTGAAGAACCACATTTATTCAATGGTTGACGTTGTTTTGTGATATTTGTACACAAATTTTCTTTTCAGTTTTATAAACACAGAAGTAAATATAACAACTCACTTTAAACTTTTATTACTACAGTTGCTGCCTCCTCCAGAATTTTTGAATTTTAATAAAAGGCAAACTTTTGAGCTACAGGAAGGACAATGTTGGTTAATAATAAATCTCAAAGTCAATTGCAGGAATAAGATTATCTTCAAAAAGAATGTTGCACTCTGATCTCTTAACAAATTGTTACATTCAAAGTTTAAAGTAATATATTAACAAAGTCACCTAGTTACACAAACAATTATCAGAGAATTCTGAATTTGGAGGGTACTGGGGTTATATGATTCTTTCTTAGATAATGGCCTCTACTAAAGAACTCAAGATCTTTCTGGAATGTCTTTTGGCAGGCAGGTGTCACTGCCACCTTTTCTCCATAAAGCAGCCAACATCAGCCTCCCCTGTCAACTCAACAGTTTTGTATATCATATTATATGGACTTTATATGAAAATGAATATTTTACAGTTTGCACAGTATTATTTTACAGAAAAGGAATCAGAGAACCTACACCATAGGGCCCCAGAACAACAGTTTCACTTTGTGGCTTTTAATTATTCTAGAATTTTAACTGCATCTCATTTTTCTAGCATGGTGATAACTAATATGTAAGTCCTTTGATTGAAGGAGCTCTTTTGTCTGTACCTATCAGAATGTTTTCTTGACACTTCCATGTTGGCTCTTCTTAGCTTTTTTTGTACATATTTTTTTTCTAAAGAGAAGAAAAAGTTATCACAAAATGTATTCTGGCTCATGTCTTTTGTCTTAAGCCTTATCCAGAGGACAAAGGTATTTGAAGAGTCATGATGAAGTGAACTCAAGTGTTTACACTGTTCAGTTCCACGTCTGCTGAAATAAATTCTAATAGGGGCATGACTGAGGGATAATTTCACAGGTGTGTATGAGAATATGTGAGCTTTTAGGCAAATAAAATGCTCTAAATTATCAAGATACTCAGAAACATTCTGGATCCCTAGCATGCTCCCTCTACCTTCAGCCTACCCATAGATACTTCTGAGTTGTCAATAAAAAGTTAGACAGTAGTTTTTAAGAACAAACGTTACCTCTGCTAAAATTTTTCATAAGCCCCCATCTCCTTATGGCCTAAGCTTACCTACACACATACAATGTCACACACATCTTCTGGGTGATATCTGACTACAGTTGGGAGAGGGGCAAGGAACTAAAGAACTTTCACAAACATAATTTGTCTGTTCTCAAAACACTGAGCCCAGTGAAGCTGTGACAAATCCAAAGGAGTACTATATATGTCAGTAGGAATATTAAAACCCAGGTCTGTCCGACTCCAAGTTTCATTCTTTCCACTACATCAAGATATGCCTTTGAACCAAGTCCACATCTTTTCATGGGTTTTCAGTATAATATACCTACTTACCTGGTTTAAGGGATAATGCTGGAAGAGAAGGAAACAGTGAGAAGGAATAATTTGTAAGCTCTGAGCTCTCCAATCCTGTATAAGCTACGTACATGTAATGTCATGCAATTTCAGAATGATTTTTCTTTTTCTAAATATATGTTAGGATTTTTAAAAAAGAAATAATGAGGGATTCATTTTATTTTATTGTTCATCATAAGACATGCTAAAAAAAATGCTGGCAGTCTAAATTGCTTTTACATTACCCATTTCTTGTCACAATGTATCTGGCTATCTGATAGCATTTCTAAGAACATAAGTTGGTAGTGAGTCATGTTATTCTTCTACTCTTCTTTCTAGTTCTGATTTTAAAGGGACCTAGCCGTAGTATTCTAGGAGCTTTGGCCACAGACTCCATTGTCCTGGCCTTGGACCTGGGAGATGTTGGTGCATGACTGAGCCATGACAAGACAGTGCCCTGGTACACTCTGGGGCATCTCTGGACTCCTACCCCTGGAATCCCTGAGTCTGATTCCTTACCACTACAGCATGGCAACTTTAGTGTTGCCTCCTATTTAGCCCCAAGACACTTCACAGGCCTCAGACTGATCTGTCAAGTCTGTCATTTGAAATTCTTCAGGCTAGAGACTCCTCCCTGTGGGTCTTCTGCCAAGGAAAAAGCCCTCTGTCCAAATAGGACAAGTGGTGACTGTAGCCTCAGAGAATGAATTCTGCAGTCAACTTTTCTCTAAGGAAAGCTCACAGGTGCATGACTCATTGGAAGAGGGAAGTGGGGGAAGAGAGCGAAACAAAAGAGGCTAGCCAGGTGCGTTGACATAAGCAACCTCATGAGGTTGTTAGCCCCTGTGTTTATCTATGATGTCTTTTTTCATTATTCTGTGCCAAGAACATCACCTGACACAGAGAAAAATCACTTAAAATTTCTGTAATACATGAATAGATGCCAGACTTCCTCCTACTTTGGCTGAAGGGAGACTATGACTCATTTGGAAATAAAGAGGATTTTAGTGGAGCCTGAAGAGAGCCGAAAGATGAATGCATTTAGATGCAGGACTAACAAAGGTGACAAAACTGCACTTACCAGCTAAACATGTGGGTGCCCCTTTTGGTAAGCTCTAAAGATCTCCCTGTCAGGCTGTGATAGACAGATGGGCTATATGTAGCTGAATATATAGCCCTTCAAGAGAGAATATGTATTCTGTACTGAATCAGAGAATGCAAGCAGCAAAATTCCATCCTCAAGATGCAAGAGAGTAGGGATCACTGGGATGGTGTCGAGTGAAAGAACCATGAGTGGCATTTTTGTTTCAAAAAACTGATTAGACTCCCTGTTACATGCAACTGCCAGAACCTCTCAAATGTGTTCAGTGTCTTAGAGGTAAACGCATCAAATACCAGATTGCTCAAGTCTATTTTAAGGAGTAGGTTACATTATGGTCATTATACTGTTCCTGCTTTTATCAGGAGAACCCGCCCCCAATATTTCAACATAGGTTCTATTTTCCATAAGTGTTGGCTGGCTGAGAAATAAAGAGAGACATATAAAAAGAGGAATTTTACAGCCGGGCTGCCGGGAGTGACATCACATAACACTAGGACCATGATGCCCACCTAAGTCTCAAAACCAGCAAGTTTTTATTAAGGGTTTCAAAAGGAGAGGTGTAAGAACCGGGAGTAGGTATAAAGATCACATGCTTCAAAGGGCAAAAAGCAGAACTACTAATAAGGGTCTAACAAAGATCACATGCTTCTGAGGGAACAGGACAGAGGGCAAAAGCAGAACTACTGATAAGGGTCTGTGTTCAGCGGTGCATGTATTGTCTTGATAAACAACTTAAAAAACAGAAAACAGGGTTGAGAGCAGAGGACCAGTCTGACCACAGATTTATCAGGGCGGAGTTTTTCCCCACCCTAGTAAGCCTGAGGGTACTGCAGGGGACCAAGGAGTATCTCAGTTCTTATCTCAACCGCATAAGACAGACATTCACAGAGCAGCCATTTATAGACCTCCCCTCAGGAATGCATCCTTTTCCCAGGGTATTAACATTCCTTGCTAGGAAAAGAATTTAGCGATTTCTCTCCTACTTGCACGTCCATTTATAGACTCTCTGCAAGAAGAAAAATTTGGCTCTTTTTACTCGACCCCCCAGGCAGTCAGACCTTATGGTTGTCTTCCCTTGTTCCCTCAAAATTACTGTTATTCTGTTCTTTTTCAAGGTGCACCGATTTCATATTGTTCACACATGTTTTACAATCAATTTGTATAGTTAATACAATCATCACAGTGGTCCTGAGGTGACATATATCCTCAGCTTACAAAGATAACAGGATTAAGAGATTACAGGCATAAGAAATTATAAAAGTATTATTTGGGAACTGATAAATGTCCATGAAATCTTCACAATTTATATTCCTCTGTCGTGGCTCCAGCCGGTCCCTCCATTTGGAGTCCCTGACTTCCCACAACATGCTCTGTTGAATTCAAGACACATACTAGAACTAGCATGTCATTTACTATCATCCCCCATACTACTATAGGGATTTTTAAATAAATACCAAATCCCTTGCTCACATCCTCATTCTTGATCCAGATTGTTCCAGGATTGATAGGTGCATTCACTTATTCAATAAGTACTTAAAGAGCATCTATTATGTGCTAAGATCATGTGAAGAACTGGAGATACACAACAAAATAAGCAGATCTATTTCTTGCCCTTACAAAGCTTAGAGTCGAGTGGGAGAAAAGGAGAGCCAACACAAAATAATTAATATATAAATGTTTTTAAGGCACTCCCGATTTAGACAGGGAAGATAGGGTTGTCAGGTACGGCTTCTCTACAGAAGTGACATACATGTTGGGCTATTTAAAATAAGGAGGTAATCAAACAGAAGCCCTAAGGAAAGGCATATCAGACCAAGGTAACAGCACATACAAAAGCCTTGGGGCAGGAAAGAGCTTTATATATGTGAAGAACTGAAGCCGGCTGGTGAGTGAATGGGAAAGAGACGTTAATGATACTGAAGATCAGAGATCTTGGAGGACTTGTTATGGACTTTGAATTTATCCTAAAATGATAAGAAGCCCTCAGTAAACAGGAGAATGGCATAGATTTGTATTTTTAAAGGGTCCCTCAGGGCTACATCTGTGTGTAGAATGGGTTGGAGGCAATCAAGAGAAGTGAGATGATCAATTAAGAGGATATTGTGTTGGACTAAACATGATTATGATTGATGTAGCGTAGTGGCAGTAATGATAAAGAGAACATGGGTTGGAAAGATATGAAAAATATCTAGGAGGCAGACTCAACAGAGTTTGAGACCCGATTGTATGTGGTGGGATCATAGCTTTCAATAAACACTTTCTTCCTAGAGAACACTTTCCCAAATCTCATTCCCCCAACTCACAGAATCCCGGTGATACATGAAAAGCTGGAAAGGAAAATAAATTGAATTTGGATTTACTCTCTAGCCCATTGACTCTTAATAGTTTTACTTCTCATGGAAACCCAGGTAACACCACATACACTTCTAACACTAGAAATGACTCTGCCAGGAAAATTAACTTTTGCACCTCCCCAAACTGGTGCCTGTCCTCATCCTGGCTTGTCATTTTGGTATCCTGTGTGTCAGCGTCAACAAAAAGTTACATTTTGTGGCTTTCCTATGAAGCCAAGTAAACCCATATGATCAGTGGAGGGGAGGGTGAGGGTAAAGCTCCTTTCCTCAAAAGCATTCTCTTTCTCTTTAAAAGAAAGATGTGCTTATATTTCCCCACTAACCTTAATGGAATGTCCATCTATCAATTAACTGCAAGTTCTTTGGAACAGAGAACAATTCTTCCTTTGGGATGATGTTTAATGTTATAATTTCTCTATTGAGAAATTTGTATAATTTCTCTATTATACAAAGTAATTTCTCTATTGAATTGTCCTATAAGGACAAAAGTTTTTTTCAATTTCAGGTAATGTTTTTTAGTATTTCAGGATTGGATAAATCCAGACTCACTAAAGTAAACAGACTTCTTTTATGTATTTCTATACAAAATATGCCCCCTTTTTATTCCCCCTCTTGGCAGCCAAAAGTTTCTTTCTGTCTTTGTAGGGATTGTGCGGTCAGGTGTTTTCTCATGTTGGCATTTTTTTGTCCTTCAGCATCAATGAGGTTTAAGTGTGTGGATGAGCAGGTGCAGCTCCACCACAGCTGTCCATCGTCTGGTGAAGGTTTCCCTGGTTCAGGGCCTGGGCCCAATGAGGTCCATAACTAGGGATAACTGACTAACCAGTCACCACTTGTGGAATTAATTCATCATTTGAGGGATTTAAGTTAAGCGTGACAACCTTGAAACTAATTTCTGTACATTTGGTAAAATTAAGTCAAGCTTACAAGGCAGACCCGGAAGCCAAGATCCCAGTAGAACCTTGCAAAAAAGAAAGCTGAAAAAAACACATTTTATTTTGCTGAAATCAGATCCCTGAAAAGTAAGACCTGCGTGGTGCTGATCCCAACGAGGGCACTCCAGTTCATTTTGTTTTTTAAATATAATGACAATACCCAAAATAGAACCTGGATGTATTCATGAAAACCATGGGTAAAAGGAGGAATAAGATAGGATGGCACATCTATAAAACAAGAACAGATTTTAAGAATCAGATCCAATTATAGAACATGAAAATCAAAAATGACCATCAAAATAAAACCCAAGAGATTAGCCAAATAGATTAAACACAGCTTAAGAACAAGTTAGTGGGTTGAACAGTTAAATTGTAAAATTCTCCAAGAATGCAGGAGGGGAAAGTAGAAAAGTAAGAGAAAATTTTAATATTCACGGAGAATGAATCCAGAAGATCCAAAATCCTCTTAATAGGAGTTCCAAGGAAGGAGCAGAAAAAATGGAAAAGGTGAAGTGGTCAGATAATTAACAGAAGAAAATGTCCTAAAGCTGAAGACAGATTGTTTTAGTCCATTTGTGCTGCTATAACAGAATACATGCGACTGGGTGCTTAATAAAACAGAGAAAAGTATTTCTCACAGTTCTAGAAGATGGGAGTCCAAAATCAAGGTGCCAGCGGGTTCAGTTGTCTGGTGAGGGCTGCTCTGTTTCCAAGATAGGGCCTTGTTGCTGAGTCCTCAACGGAAGGAACACCGTGTCTTTATGTGGCAGAAAGCAAAAAGCCCAAAAGCTCTATGAAGCCTCCTTTTATAAGAACCCTAATCTCATCCACAAGGGAGGAAGGCTCATGGCCTAATCACTTCTTAAAGGCCTCAGCTGTTAATATTATTACATTGTATGTCGCCCCTCCCAATTTCAGGTGTTGAAACTTAATGTGTATTACATTACATTACGTTACATTAAGTTTCAACACCTGAAATTGGGAGGGGCGACATACATTCAAACTATAACAGAGAAACAAGTTTTGAGTTTTAAATAGGCCATATAGTGCCAGTCAAGATAAATTTAAAGAGTACTAATAAACCTACCCTTAGTCATATCTTAATGAAATTTCAGAACAAAGAGAAAATTGTAAAAAGCTTCCAGAGAGAGAGAAAAAAATCCCACGAAGTAACAAGAATCAGACTTCTCATTGGCAAAAATTGTGACCAAACAAAAAAACCCCAAAGTGCTGAAGGAAAATAATTGTTAACATCAAATTCTTCATCTATAAAAATTATCATTAACATGTCAGAGCAAAATGTAGTCATTTTCAGATGTACTGAGATTCAAATGAATATGAATCTTTTAGGGAATTATGTGAGCTTATACTTTGAACAAATGGCAAAATAAAAATAAAGCCAAGAAGTTCTTAAAAATGAATTGTAAGAAAGAGCAAGGATGCCAAGGTTATTGCTGTATATATAAAAAGAAAGAGCAAGTAAATTATTAAAGCATAGTTATTATTGTTTAAAAAAATCTGAAATTAATGGGGAATGCCATGGAGAAAAAGATGTAGTACATACTAATATTCTTGTCTTTTGGGACAGAAAGGTAAATATCTTGATTATATCTCTTTTAACTGTTTATTATGAAAAATTGCAGGCACACATGAAAACAGAGATAATATAACAAACTTGACAACACCCATCATCTAAACTTAATAATTATTCACATTTTGCCATATTTCCATAGTACTTTAAATTACCAGATATCATGACTCTATTATGCTAAATATGTCAGAACACATCTCTAGTGACTTTTTACATAACCACAATAGTATTATTACACCTAACAAGATAATAACAATTCCTTAGTATCATTTAATATCCAGTCCATATTCAAATTTCTCGAATTATCCCCAAAATGTCTTTTTACAGTTATTTTATTCAAACCATGGCCACACATCTCATTTTGTTGATATGTCTCAAGTCTCCTTTAGTTCTGAAGTGAATTGCCCCAGCCCATTCTAGCCTTTCTTTTCTTCACGCAATTAACTTGTCGAAGAAACAAGGCAGTTGTCCCATACAATGACCCATAATCTGGATTTGTTAACTTGTAGGGCCATTTACCTTGTTCTCCAGATACCATAGTAATTATTAATTAATTATTAAAGGCTTGATTAGTTTCTAGCCTACTCCTAGGATTAGTTTCACTACTCCTGAAACTGTCTTTAGGAGTAGCTCTAAGCAGTGCTGGGTCCTCCACCTTACGTCCCACCATGAAGTATATGTCACTGACCCCTATTATAGATGCTAAATTTAAGTGGTGAGTTCAGATGGTGACGATTTGATTCCTTCATTGCAAAGTCACATTCCTCCCCTCCTCCTAGTAAAGGCAAGTTATTTACAGGATAGTACTTTGTACTTTTGCACAATTACTCTTGGGTTTAAACAGAACAAAAAGTAAATTAGAACTTTTTTAGAAACTCATGAAATGAGAGCACTGCATATCACAAAGCAAGAAAAAATACAAAAGTGGCAGCAGAAAATAACTTAATTCTAAAAAATCGGAGATCAATGAATCAGTAAAAAAACAATTTGAGCAATAAATAAACCAAAAACTGTCCCTGGAAAAGATAAATAAAGAGAAATATTTGGCAAATCAGGCTGAGAAGAAAAAGAAAACATGCATATAAACAATAGGGGCCATGTCAAAAATTGTAAAGAGAAAAATGTGCTCTAGAAAACATGGATGCAATTCTGAAAAAACATAAATGACCAGATTGGCTCTAAAACAAATTTTAAAATCCACATTAATCAATATAAGAAATTCACCTATTAAAATTAGACACATAAGAAAAATGAGGCCATTGGGCTGGACGCCGTGGCTCACGCCTGTAAACCCAGCACTTTGGGAGGCCAAGGCGGGCAGATCACGAGATCAGGAGATCGAGACCATCCTGGCTAACACGATGAACCCCTGTCTCTACTAAAAATACAAAAAACAAACAAACAAACAAAATTAGCCGGGCATGGTGGCGGGCACCTGTAGTCCCAGCTACTCGGGAGGTTGAGGCAGGAGAATGGCGTGAACCCGGGAGGTGGAGCTTTCAGTGAGCCGAGATCGCGCCACTGCACTTCAGCCTGGGCAACGGACCTAGATTCCATCTCAAAAAAAAAAAAAAAAGAAAGAAAAGAAAAGAAAAATGAGTCCATTAATAAATGAATGTAATTCACCTCACTAACAGACTGGAGAAGGAAATCTTTATGAAAATAATAATGAACTCTAGAATAGTAATTGCTGTGTGCCACGCACTGTTCTAACAGCTTTAAAAATATTAACTCATTTAATTTTAATAAATGCCACAAAGGCATTTGATAAAATTCAATTTTATTACAATGGTAAATATACATTTTAGGAATAAATAGAAGCATCACTATTCTTAAAAAAATTAAGACTCTACTGGAAATCTATAGCAAGCCTTATACTTAATGGTGGTTTTAGAACTTTTCATATCAAGTGTCAGAAACGCAATTCAAAATCGTTTAAACAGAAAATATTTCTGTCAGTAACTTGGAGGTTCTGGGGAATTTATCTAGATTGGCAATGCCTGGACCCAGGATATTGCTGACTGGGGTATAAAAGATTATTCAGTTTGCAAGGGGCCAGGTGTAGTGGCTTATGCCTTTAATCTCAGAACTTCGGGAGGCAGAGGCAAGAAGATTACTTGAGGCCAGCCTAACCAGATCCTGTTTCTCCAAAAAAAAAAAAAAAGAAAAAGAAAAATTAGCTGGGCTTGGTGATACACACCTGCAGTCACAGTGACTCAGGAGGCTGAGGTGGAAAGATAGCTTGAGCCTGGGAGTTGGAGGCTACAATAAGCCATGATCCTGCCACTGCACTCCAGCCTGGGTGAATGAAAGTGACTCTGTCTCAACAACAAAAACAAACAATAAAACAATTTGCAAGTGTATCACCATTTTGAAATAATAATGTGCCTTAGTTCGTATAAACTAGGATTTAATTTGCAAAAATTTGAAACACGTAACAATTTATGAGAAATACTTTCCATGAACGTGTGCCCGGTCCTTTGATTTTCGTCTGACCTCCTTCCAGTTGATTCAAGATGACTGTGAATCTAGTCAAACTAGGAGAGCCCTGTCTCCCTATTGCGTTCTTGCCTTATCCTCGTTATCCTCCCACCCGCACTCCAGCCTCTGTTCAACCCATCATCACTCAGCCTTTGCTCAGAGTTTGCTTCTGGTCTTAATGAGGTGTTGCCTGAAGAATTTCTGGATCTCCCCCGAGGCGTGCTCCTGGGCTGCCGCATGAGCAGCAGGGTCTCCTTCCCAGAGCAAGGCCCTGGAAATGCCCAGGTTCCAGGACGCAAAGCACAGGGGAGCGTAGGGCGATTCTAGGAGGTGGCCTTCCCTGGGGTACACCAGCATCCTCCCGTTGCTTCTGCCATGGCTCTGCAGGTGGTCCACGGCCTACTCAGTGCACGCTTTGCTATCCAGGCATTCGTCACTCTCTCCAATGATGAAAAGAATCCATCCCCTAACCTTTTCAACAGGAAGCACATTCTGCTGATGGAGCTCATCTCGGGGGTCTCCCTTACAAGGGCGGAAGCGCACAGCTTCAGAGACGTGGACCTGCAGGCGCTCCTGAGCTGAGCTGAGCTGAGCTGATGGGTGTCACAATCAGATCCTCATATCTGAGTGGAACTTCAAAGCTGGTATTGGGCCCGTTAATGCAGACGGTAGCCACCACCTGCTTCAGGTAGCAGGCCATAGCCAAGCCAATCTCGGCACCTTTGCACACGGAGATCACTCCAATTCCTGGCCTTTGGAACTGAAGCACAAAACAAAGGGAAATCTATTACAGGTCACAAGCTGAGAAAGAAATGTCCCGGGCATGCCAATAAACAAGTATGATGGAAAGAATCAAAGAAGGTTGAGTCTTGGCACTCAGATTTACCAGCTCCTGGGACTGCGAATGTTACCCACTTACCCTCACTAACTACTTTATTGTCTTGTAAGGATGATACTATTACTGACTTTGCGAGGTTGTTATGAGGATCAAGTGAAACAACGGAAATAAACACTCTTCATCAATGGTAAAGTTTTGTAAAGGCAAAAAGAGTCTAACACACCAGCGATGCTTGGCATTACAAGAATAGAGCCAGGTAAGCTTTCTGAAGAACAAAATTCTTGTCTCTAGCCAGAAAAAAAAAAGGGGGGGGCATTTTTCAGGTTCTCTCAAATATTATGTCAGTGGAATTCACATTTAAATAGCATTTTATAGCTACAAAGATTTTGCCCATATATTACCTCCATATTCAAGGGCTAATCCTGAAAGCAATGAGAGTATAAAGACAAAAGGCTTGGATTCAAGAAATAATTGAATTGTAGTAACAATAGGAAAAGGTAGTAGCTCATAGAGGAGGATCATTAATTCTCTGGTAGACTGAGGGAGCTGAGGGGACGTGAAAAGTCTGAAAGATGAGGGGGGAAAGGAAAGGCACTCTGGACAGACAACGACAAGTACATGAAGACCTAGTTTGCTAATTTTGCTCACAATTGTACCCCCAGCACTTTCTGTCATCAGAATCATCTGATTTTTATTTTAATTTGAGCTTCCTGAAACTCAATTTTTCCAGTGTCTGTTCCCATAGGTATGAGTGGGCCCAAGAATCTGATACTGTAAAATGTCCCCCAAGGAAATTGGGAAACATCTGTGTGATTAATGAACGAGGGAGTGAAGGAAGATGGCTGTAACTGAAAGTAGGAAACTGCTTAGTAGGCTAAAACACTCTCAAGGAGGATGAAGACGGTGTGATGTATTGAGAAAGACAGGAGTAGAACCTAAAATACTTTGTGATTGGTTGAAGACTTGGGGAGAGAGGGAAGAAAATAGATGGGCAAAGATAACAAAGTGGATTTTTTCAGAGTTTATGCTAACTGCTATACACACATTATTTCAGTTGGTCTTTCTAATAGCCAAACTGGATTCAAGAAACTTAAAAGATTTGCTTAAGGCCACAACATTATCAAGGGGCAGAGGTGGAAATTGAAGCTTATCCCCTGAATCTAAATCTAAGTTGAATATTTGCAGCTGACTTTTCTTCCTCAGACTAATTTCACAAATAGTTAAATCTGAAATGGAAAAAAAAAAATTTAAAACATTTTAGTTGGGATTTAATTCTTTTTAGGCAATCTTTTAAAAAGACCCAAATAAGCCTAGAAAAATTACACATGTTTTCTCAACGCTAAAGATGAAGATGTTGATAATGCCCCAATAGGAAACATATCCTATCTCTCCTTGAGAAGAGTCAAGGCTCTCCAGGGTTGGGTTGGAAGAGAATAAAACATTTGAGGAAGTCAAAGATAATTTAATGGTTTGGAGCAAGGACATTATCAGATTATATCTGTCACTTACTGCCTATGTAGTTTTGACACATTACTTTAAATATGCTTTCTCATCTAGGAGGTTGTTGTTGATAGTACTTCATAAGGCTATTGTGAATGTTACATGAGACTGCATATAAAATGTTTAGTATACAGTCTAATAGTCACTCGACAAATGTAAGCCAGTACTGTTTTACCATTATTAAGTTGATCCATAAGAAATGACTGACATTTGAACATTTTGATCTGCAAAACAGTAAGTTAAACTTAGTAGAATACCAACCCTGATACTTGATATCGTGATATCTATTTCTGGGTTTCTATTTTTTTTTTTTCTGGAGACAGAGTCTCACTTTGTCTCCCAGACTGGAGTGCAGTGGCCCGATCTCGGCTCACTGTAACCTCTGCCTCCCAGGTTCAAGCATTTCTCCTGCCTCAGCCTCCTGAGTAGCTGGGACTACAGGTGTCTGCCAACACGCCTGGCTAATTTTTGTATTTTTAGTAGAGATGGGGTTTCACCATATTGGCCAGGCTGGTCTCGAACTCTTGACCTTGTGATCTGCCCACCTCAGCCTCCCAAAGTGCTGGGATTACAGGTGTGAGCCACTGAGCCTGGTCTCTCTTCTTAATCATTAGCACAAATATCAGTACTTTGGAACTCCTCAAGAGAATAGATCCTAGTTCAACTAACATTTACCTCTTAGAAGAAGCTAGGTTAATGTTACTATTCCAGTCCTTCTCAACCATTAATGTGCATAAGAATCACCTGAGGATCTTGTTAATATGCAGTTTGCTGTTTCAGGGATGGAAAATGAGATGCTGCATTTCTGAAGGCTTCCAGGTGATGCTGTGGCCACTGGTCCAGAACTACATTTGCAATAGTAGAAGCACACACTTGACGAAGAGTGCTAAAATGACCCTTCCTTTTCAGGTTCCTTTCTCTAGCCTGGCTCTTGGCATTGGACACTTACTCTATGCTTCACTCTGCCCCTAGCTCTGAAACTAACTAAAAAGCTAATTCAGCTAGTCAGACAATGCAGTCAAGTCAGTTTTGCCAATACTCCCAACTTGATCTTGTACCTTTGTCCTGATCTTAGTTTCAGGACTCTTCAGTGTGACTTACTACAGCATTATCCCCCTGCAGAGATAATCACTGGAGTTTGAAAACATGTCAAATCAGATAATTCATGATTTGAGATGAGTGGCAGTAAAGCATTGAAGAGAACCTTATGAATAAGTTACAAACACTTCAAATGAAAGACATCTTGGTTTTTTTCCACTAAAAAATAATCATATTATGTCCACCATTTATTGTCTTCTATGTGCCAATAAGCACAAAACTGATCACAAATCAACTCAAAAATCTTACAAGGCAGCTATTACCATCCCCATTTAACTGTCAGCTGTGCTGTGTCCAAGTCTGCACAAGTTGGTAAAACAGAGCAGACATTGGTGATTTTGTTTTTTTGTAGTTGTCCAAGGTAAAATGTAAAGTGTTTTAAATACCTTAGGATGAGCTAGTAGCAAGTTGGCAGCTTCCTCAAAAAAATTTTTTTTTTTTTTTTTTTTGAAGACGGAGTCTCACTCTGTCACTCAGGCTGGAGTTCAGTGGCCGGATCTCGGTTCACTGCAAGCTCCGCCTCCCGGGTTCACGCCATTCTCCAGCCTCAGCCTCCCGAGTAGCTGGGACTACAGGCGCCCGCCACCTCCCCCGGCTAGTTTTTTTGTTTTGTATTTTTTTAGTAGAGACAGGGTTTCACCGTGTTAGCCAGGATGGTCTCGATCTCCTGACCTTGTAATCCGCCCGTCTCAGCCTCCCAAAGTGCTGGGATTACAGGCTTGAGCCACCGCGCCCGGTCTCAAAATATTACAAGTCCACCTCCTGCAGTTTGTCAGGCAAGTCTTCCTAGGCAAAATATGCTAATGCCAGCACTGCAAAACCATGGGAAGCCAAAAGACTGGCCGGAAATTCTATTAGGCCCCCAATGCCCCCAAACAAATCGATGACTCCTGGGAAAGGGCCTTCCACTGAGAGTGCAAAGAGAGAAGAGAATGGGATCAGAAAGAGTGATAAAAGGGTCAAACAGCTGCAAAAATATAAGGTGAGCAAAATTACATACACACACACACACACACACTAGCATATTAGTTTTAAAACTTTATGGGAAATACCGGTTTTTTAATAATTTGATACAATTTGTTGTTGTTTTTATTTCCATTATGATATGGTTTGGCTGTGTCCCCAGCCAAACCTCAACTTGAATTGTATTTCCCAGAATTCCCAGAGTCAAAGAAGGAATTCTGGGAGATACAATTGGGAGGGACCCAGGGCAAGGTAATTGAATCATAGGGGCTAGTCTTTCCCGTGCTATTCTCATAATAGTGAATAAGTCTCACGAGATCTGATGGTTTTATCAGAGGTTTCTGCTGTTGCTTCTTCCTCATAATATCTTGTTGCTGCCGTGTAAGAAGTGCCTCTCGCCCTCCACCGTGATTATGAGACCTCCCCAGCCATGTGGAGCAATTAAATCTCTTTTTGTTCCCACTTTCGGGTATGCCTTTATCAGCAGCATGAAAACGAACTAATACACATTAACAGTGATTTCTGTATCACCAAAGATTAGTTTCACCTGGAGGGAGAAAAAGGGCTCCTCGTACTCAACCTTCTCGGATCTGCTTCCTCTGCACCCCAGGGCCTGAGAAACAGCGCTGCACAGTCTAGCTGGCCTTGGGCTGAACAGTGACTGAATCTTGAAAATAAATGGAGTCATATAGGTCCAGACTGACCCAAAAGGGGCTGTTCATCACATCATGTTTGAGCAGCCTCCGGAAAGGCTTCTCAGGCTTCAGAGACCAAAAGAGATCCATTGGATGTACCCCCATGTAGTCACCTCCAAATGCGGGAGCCTGCTCCAGATCCACCTCACCAGCCTCATTAGCCCTGCAGAAGGCCAGGGACCAGAACAGATTCCCCTTCTCATCCTTCAGCGAGGCCTTCCGAGTCACCACCTGGGATGGGGGCAAGCCTGTCAATTGGATATGCACTGGATCATCTGCAAGGGCACTTGCTGGGGTGGCTGACAGCTGGAACATTGACAACTGGCAAGGGAGCAAGTGGTGCCTCACCCCCTGTGGTGAGAGAGAAGACTTTAAATTGGAGAATTCAATTCCAAGAAAATGTCAAGGCAAGGTTTATATTGGGTCTGACCAAATTAAACTTCTGGGAACTTAGTGAAAAATATGCAGAACTTTTGGAGGAGGGAGAGACATGCAGAAAGTACTCATTGTTCTTGTTTTACAGATGAGGAAACGGGTTATATGGCATGCTCCAAGTCTCACAAGTAGTTGGTAGAAGTGGGAATTCAAGCTATATCTGACACCGCAGCCTCCTGTTTTATCCATTATAACACTAGTAAATCTTAGTTTTATGGTTTTCAGTACATTAAGGTTTAATTCTTCAGTGGAAATAATACCTGTGTGACCTATTTTTACAAGGTGTTAGGAGCCAAGGGGGATAATACATGACAAAGCGTCTGAAACAACACTGCTTTTCAGCCCCACCTGTTGGGTATGGGTATGGGCACAGAATTACGTAAACACGCACTCTGTTATGGTCCTTGTTGTTGTTTTTCTTTTAGTCTCTCATCCCTATCTGCCATTGTTAGACCTCTAGCTCTTTGCAGATTTTCCATTGTTTGGTTTTTTTTAAGAGAAAATAAAACTTCATGCTCTTGTCTTTGCTATTATGCTTCTCTAATAGAGTTATAAATGCCAATGTTGTTTGTAGTAAAGAGACTATAATATACATTTGATTGGCCATTTTGTACCCTGCTCCATTATAAGGAAAATCTCGGGTCTTCTTCCCTCCCTCCCTTCCTTCCTGTACAATGCATTAGCCCAATACAGCTTTTATTTTTATAGTTAATTAATTTGAATTGCTTACTATAACCACTCTTCAGCATGCATCCTTTATCTAGTTTTATCCTCCCAAGTGAGCCTCTCAAGGGTAGTAACTGTGTATGAAAACTTTAGGGATCCTTTCGACACTGATATAATAAATTATACAATGCACCTGTTTAGGAGTTATAAGGTTCATAAGGGGCAGAATACAATAGCACCAAAAATGTAATAGAAATAAATATTTATATAGTACATTTGTGATTGAAGATTTGAGGCTTTCTTCCCAAGTTGTGGTTCCTTTTTATCTGAGAATAGTCTCCTAAAGCCCAGAGCTATGATCACTCAGGAGCTATGTATGTACCTTGTGGCATGAACCCTGGTGCCATTGCTGATTGGATTAGAGCTGAATTTCAGATTCAAGATGTGGCAATGATGTTTTCATCTTGCTAGCTTAGAAATGAGACCCAGAGATCACCAGTCACTCTATCAGGGTCAAGCCTAAGGTTAGGCAAGAGAGGCATCTAGAGGACCAAAACTTACTTTCATGTCACTGATAGACCAAGCCTCTAAGGTCTTCCTTATATTGTGCACCCTTGGAACCTCTCTTTCCTTACCCTGGCCCTGGACTCACATGCAATTGGATCCATAAAATTCAGAAGCTGAAGCTATATCCAGATAATTCCAGAAAATCAGTCTTAGGGGAAATATGTGGGAGTTTGAGGGGAGAGGGAGAGGGAGAGGGAGAGAGAGAGGGAAAGGGAGGGGGAGAGAGAGAGGGAGAGGGAGGGGGAGAGAGAGAGGGAGAGGGAGGGAGGGGGAGAGGGAGAGGGAGGTGGGGAGAAAGAGAGAGAGAAGTTATGAATGAATAAAGTAGATACAAAGATGAAAGTCAGAGAAAGTAATCTTACTAGATTTCAAATTCCTGGTTCTAATCACTCCTGAAGGTCAACTGTACTTGAGTTCCTTGAGACACTCTGGCATCCCTATAATAGAATCCCTTTGTTTACATTAGCTTGAGTTAATAACTATTACTTGCAATCAAAGAGTCAACTAGTTCAACTTTGTATTTCCAAGCTCAGGATGATTGTCTTCTGTAAGGTCATATGATCAAGAGAGAAAAGGTGCCAAGTTTCCTGACTTAGTTGCATGCTTTTTTTTAATGGCCAACAGACTATGATTCAAACTTTGGGAAAGCACATGACTTTTACTTTTTCTAAAAAGTTCTACTAAGTGAGAAATTCCTCCAGGATATCAGAACAGTCTGGAGTTTCCTTTTGGTCATATCTGAGAGTCCACCAACAGAGAAAATCCCAGCATCAAACTCCTTTCTAAAACCAGGTTGGCTGTGCCCCTAGACTGTGTGATAGAATCAGTCTCACCCTGTTATGTGAAGGCCTGGTATCCCACATCACTCATCACCTCTCTCTGTTGTCTCTGCTACTCTATATTAGTGAAGGCTACTAATGATGAGGTACAGAAATCTCCAAATTTTGAGGCCCCTAGTCCCCAAAAGATACACTTCAATATAATCCCACTTAACCTTTACCACCACAAATATATTTAACCTGGAAAAATGATTTTGTTATCATAAACTGAAAAGACATATTATACATTTTCATGTATAGATTCATTTCTGGTGAATTGATAGCATCAGCACACTGTAAACTAAGGAGATCAGTTGTAGGATTTATTAGTTTAGCTACAGAAAAATCAGTCTTTTCCCATGAGTGTTGGTACTTTTTTATTCTCAGCCCACTACTATCAATTTTCCTTAAATCTGGGGTATTTGTTTGTAGACACCTGATTTTCAGTCTGTACAAAACACAATGATTCCATCATGTTTCTGTCCTTGAATCACTCGTTGAATTGTATGTCAGGACAGTGACTGTCTTTAGGACTCCGAGAGTGCATATTAAACAGCCATGAGACATACAAGACTGTATTAGTCTGTTCTCACATTGCTGATAAAGACATACTTGAGACTGGGCAAGTATTAATTCTGGATAATATTAATTTTGGATAATATTAATTCCCATGGTAAAGCTTTTTCATTTTTCAAGGCTCTTTCAAGGTCATTATTCCCTGTGGGAACAACAACCCTGTAGGAATAAAAACATATTACTATCCTTACATTACAAATTAGGAAATAGAGCTCAGTGAGTTAAATGGTTTAGCCAAGTTTTCCTATGTAGTCAATGATGAAGCAAGAATCTTAACTCATATCAGGTGACCCAATATCTAAACTGTAACTATTTTCCCCAAATGAGAGTAGAAATATGAAAACTCACTCTTCTCTTAACCTACCCCTCCTTTTTTTTTCTTTCCCAATACTTTATTTTTAATTTCATCTTTCTTTTTCCTGACTCTGAACCTTTTAGTTAAGTATACACCCTGGTGCATACTTTGGCAGGACAGATAGTGAAATAGTAGAATTATAGCCCACAAACTCATGTGTGCACAAAATGCATTTTTTCTATTTTTCTAGATTCCAAGTAAATTCTATTTTAAGTCTTTGTTCTAAGATTACATCTCTGCCACCTGGAGGAACAAAGGCTCAAAATAGAAATGACTTGGAATCCAAGTAAGTTTTCTGTGACTTCTATAATGCTGAAAGACTCGGGAAGCTTATACATTATTGTGCATTCTTCCGAACCTGCTGTACAATGTGTGCCAGAGGCTCCAAATTCAGATACCCATGGGGACCAAGCAGGTAATATAAATTTATAGATAAGGGCCAGGAATAAATGAGATATAGAACTGTAAAGAACTAAAGACAACCTAGTCTTTAGCCCAGTCTAAAGATATCCAGTGTGCAACAAAACAAGATGTGAACCAAACAAAACATACTCATTTATGACTTCTGGAGTGCATATCAGCCATTAAGTTTTTTGTAACTCAGAAATCAAAAGAAGATTTCCCCCCCCCTTTCTGATGTGCTACATTTTTTTAAGGCAATGGATATCAACTTGTCTCCTTTAGGTAGAAGAAGGATGACAAAGTAAAATGGAAATGCCAAAATGAGGGGATGAGAAGTGGGAAGTGAGGACTCACATATTAATATGTCCAGTGATAAAGAACAAGTTGAGCTGGGCATGGTGGCTCATGCCTGTAATCCCAGCACTTTGAGAGGCCGAGGCAGGTGGATCACGAGGTCAGGCGTTCGAGACCAGCCTGGCCAATATGGTGAAACGTCATCTCTAAAAATACAAAAATTAGCTGTGGTGGCATGTCCCTGTAGTCCCAGCTACTCGGGAGGCTGAGGCAGAAGAATCACTTAAACCCAGGAGGTGGAGGTTGCAGAGAGCCAAGATCACGCCACTACACTCTAGCCTGGGCGACAGAGCAAGATATTGTCTCAAAAAAAAAAAAAAAAAAAAAAAAAACAAGTTGACACCGGCCCCAAAATCCAAAGCCTTCAAAACCTTCTCCTTGCCACCTCTCCCCATGCTTAATCTATATGACTTTTTCCTACTTTTATTTTGTTACATTTGTATTACCTTATTCTCAGTTGGATCCCAACTAATCCATATACATGGATTCATACCCTTGTTAGTTGATAAGGCTTATTGCTTCTCAGAGCTAGCTCCTCATAGGTTCCAGAGTGTTCATTTATACGATCCTTAAGGCTTTTCCTGTCCAACACTGCATTGTCACAATCATCAATAAACTACCTACTATATAAGGGACACCCATCTGAAGAGGTCTCTCCTTCTTCTGGGCCCTCTAGAATGCCTCTCAAAGCACTTAATATATTGAGCCTTATAATCATTTATATTGTGTTTTCTCTCTCCTATTAATCTGAAATTTTCTTGAAGGCAGAATTCTGTTTGATTTATTCGTCACTTTTACTGTATACAGAGCCCTTCACATTCCATGTGTTCATAAATGGTTTTAACTTTACACTCTTCTTCATTCCCACAAACTCTTGTCCTTTTTCCCAAATCTTTCTCCCTTTCTACCGTTTTTTTTCTAGTCTCTACAATATTGTCAGACTGATCTCCGCAAAACTCAAAAGTCAAATTACTCTTCTACTTTAAACTTCCAGTAACTCCCAGATTCATTTAAGGGTGGAATCTAAATCCTTTGGCATAGCACTCAAGACCATTTCCAAGGGAGTGGCTCTACCATGGAGCCTTAGAGACTCTACATGTGTCTACATGGGATGCACAGGCAATGCTTGGACTGCCGTGTGACCTAAATCTGGGTGGAATGCCCTGCGATCCTCCTAACATGGCAAGGGAGGAAATCTTCAGAGAAGGCTTCACGAGGTTGTTTTCTCATCTGCCTCTATCTTGTGGGATGCTGCCATGAGGCGGTTTTCTGATATACCTCCCAGGTTGCAGAGGAACGTGAGACTTTCCAACTTAACTCCTATGCTTCCGTAGGGCAGAACTGCAGCTCTATAGCCATTTAGCTGCCGTCTGGAATTGACTGGCCAGCAATAGGGTGTATCACAACTCTTGCTGAAGCCATCTGACCCCTTCTGTTTCAGTGCCATCCTTTTGGTGTGTGGGATGAGGACTCACATCGTTAGCTTCTCTTGTCTTCACTATATATGTATAAGTAATAATCTGGCTGAATCTAAAAGTAGTTCATTATTTCTTTACCAACTGAATCGGTAAGTGTTAGACTTGGATGGACCTTTGTGTTTGGCACCCTTCATAATCTGATTCAATCAAAGCATTTAACCCTGATCTATTTACTAGTCTAAACAACTATCTCATTACAAACTTAACATACAATATTGTGAAAGTCTGCTTCTTTATCTGACTATCCATTTTCTGCTCTATACAAATACAGTAGTCACTAGCCATACATAGCTAATTAAATGTAATTAATTAAAAATAAAACAGAAATCTAGTTCCTCAGCCACACTAACCACAATTTAATTGCTCAATAACCACATGTAACTAGTGGCTACTATATTGAACAATGTAGATATGGAACATTTCTGCCATTAGAGAATATTCTATTGGATAGCACTATTCCAGATTATAAATTCCTCAAGGGCAGAAATTACACCTTGTTCAACACTATGTTCGTCAGTTCTTAGAATAGGGCCTGACACATATTTACTAAGCAAGTGACTGCTTAATAAATATTTGATGAATACATGAAAGAATAAATGATATGCATGAAGGAAAAAAATTGAGAGAAATTTCTGAGAGACAATGAATAAGAAAGAATAGAAGCCAACTTGACTGTTTATAGTCTACTTCTGAAGGTGGGAGATGCTTCAAGATCCAGTTGAATATATTTTCCCAGCTTCCCCACTCTTTTGCACTGGAAGCCGGGATTCCCCACACTGCAGGGTATCCGGGAGACAAAGGATACAAAGCAGTGGATAACAAGCAGCATTAACCTTGCTGCCTCCCACAGGATTCACCTTGGAGTGGTTGGGGAGGGAGCCCTTAGCAATATGGAGACAGCCTTATTGGAGGCTGAACGTGAAAGCAATGTTATGGAGTCTGGAGGTCCCTGACCACAGTGAAAGGGATCAGGTCTGTATCACTGGGAGACAGTGACTTATTAGAAGAAAGAGAAGTCAAAATCTGATAGGGCACCAAAAAGAGGAGGCAAAAAACAAGGAATAAAAGAACGGAAGATCACCAATGCAGATTAAAATTACTAATCGAGAAACAAAACTCTTATTCTCTTTAGGAGCCTGTTGCTTTTGTCATCGTTGGCACTTCATCTCTCAGTCCAGGTAGAACTATCGCCCCCACCTCACCTCCCCCTACTCCCATGCACTAAATCCCAGAGAAAAGTGTTTTGAAAGTCAAGAAACCATCTCTATAAATTCGTATTAGCTGGACCCTTACTACTCTGGTAGCCCAGTTGTGCATGTTGCCTCCAAAATAGTCACCCAACAATCTCTTAGTTAGGTTAATGCATCTGATAAAAATCTGTATTTCAGAGCAATGAACCACCTGAGATGATGATTACTCATCCCTCAGAGAACTGTTTCCCTCTGGGATGAGAGAAACAAGCACAGCAAGATGAAAGCAGCCTTTCCAGATGCCCTGCAGGCAGATGTGTCAGAAAGCAGACCCTCTCCGCTAGGCAGTGACAGCCCTGACTCCCCGGATACTCACTGTGAGTTCAGCTGCAGGAGGCAGACGAAAGCAACTTGCTTAACTTAGAAGCCAACTTAGAAGCACTGGATGCTTGCCTGTTGCTTGTGAATTTATATCATTTAAAACAACCCAGCCCATTGAAAATTGAAATTATCTGCACAGAAACCATCCAGTACTCCTCTTTTGAAGTCCCCAGTGACAGGGCTACCAGCAGTTGCTGCTGAAGGGTCTTGGCAGAGCCCGGTCTCTCTAGTCTGCTTTTTAGTTCAGGTGTTCATAATGGAGTCTAATATTTCATCACATAGCTCAG
Source organism: Theropithecus gelada (assembly GCF_003255815.1). Classification (NCBI taxonomy): domain Eukaryota; kingdom Metazoa; phylum Chordata; class Mammalia; order Primates; family Cercopithecidae; genus Theropithecus; species Theropithecus gelada. The sequence goes on along the minus strand of NC_037683.1, from coordinate 39,668,199 downwards.
GTTTCTAAGCGTTTTCTCTTGACTCGCTCAACTCCTGGTTCTAATCTCCTTTGCTTTAGTTCCTTCTGTGTCTCCTCCTCTAAGTCAGTGGTCTCTGGACAGTTTCCTCTGGAACAGTGTCTAAGAGAGCAAGTCCCAAACACCAATTTTAGGAGCAATGTGAGCTGATGGCATAAGACTCACCTGAGGAGCCTGTTAAGTGAAGATTCCTGGGTCCTGCACCTGAACGTTCTGACTTGATAGGTCTGAGATAAGGTTCTTGCATGTGTATTTTTAACAGGGGTTCCTAATGTGTATCCTAATCTGGAAACCACTTTTCCAAAGGACAGCAAAATCTTTCCCAGATGAAAATGCTACCCAGGACTGGAACTACTGAAATTTTCATTGTCCCATTGTTAATCCCATCAGCCACTGGCCAATGTCAAAATGTTTAAATGAGCTAACTTACAGATTGTAGACTCTGCTTTAGGCAGTGAATTCCTTAAGGGAGGGGCCTTGCCTTTTTGTTTTTGCATCTCTTGCAGCCAGTAAGGTATAGTTGGAAGATCAGTGGTCTCTGGACTCAGAGAGATTTAGATTAGAACCCTTACTTCATTACTCTGTGCGACTTACATCAAACAAATTACTTAACTCTCCATGTGCTTCAGCCTTCTAATTTGTAAAATGGGAGTAATATGATAAAATGGAATAAAAGTGAAACATAAGACTTGGGAAAAAGGGGTTGATCTTGGAACTCAAAGACATATTGGGATGTCTAGAAAAAGAGGGAGGTATTTTGGTACACAGTACTCATACTGGATGAGAGGTACATTGGTGAGATAGCAAGGACCCTATATTCATGATTAATTTCCAGAACCAGATACAAACATAGGAGGTAAAGTGGAGGAGAGGTGCAGCAGAAATAGAAAGTGTTGTTTTCACTAAGACTCTAAGAGAAACACAGAAAAGGGTGGGCAAGTCATGATGACCCAGGTGACAAAGTGAAGTACCAGCTAAGAAGTACATGCAGGCCTTCTCCACCCTGCTCCCCAGAACAGGGAACACGGTACTCCACAGACCATCAAGGGATATAGCCAATGAGAACTTAGGACACTGGCAAAGCACTGGACGTAAGGTGTTCACCATATACAAGGGAGGTATTTGCAGTTGTCAGTAGTAGGTATGAGCCACACACACACACCAAAAAGTAAGAGGACATCACTCAGCTTTGGTCATATCACTGAAGAAGGCCTGGAGCAAGCGGAGCTAGAAAAAGAAAAAAATGAATGGTCAGTGTTGCAGGGAAGCAGACAGAACTTATTGATTAACACATGAGACATCCGTAAGGATACCCCACAAATAACTGTCATGGGTGTTTTCAGGAGAAAAGATTTTCCACATTTTCCAGAAGGATTAGGAACTGTGAAATAGAGGTTAAGGTATAAAGTAGTTGGCATATTTTAGTGCTTAATGACTGCTACTTGATTTTCCTTGCAAACAATTGAAGAAAAATTTAGAGTGCCTGGATACCCTAATATTGACAAATTATTGTAAATAAACCTCTGTTTTATTTGGTGCATCTGTGTCATTCCATTTGGAAAAATTATAGGAAAACTTAACATATGACACAGCTATATATGTGCATATTTGCTTAACTAAAATATATGCACATGCAAACTGAAGAAAAACACATATGGCCATCCAGATGACATAATCAAACATACTTGTAATCATTAGCAGCCATCCTTAACTATTGTGAGATATAGTTCCTGATAGTAACCAAGATGATTGTGAATTTGCCAACATCCAGATCCATAATGGCAATCACATAGCTATTATGGTATCAGTTCGATATTCATTCAATAATAATTCATTAAGTTCTCGTTATTTCCAAGGATGTTTGAATTAACCAGGACCCTGTTCCTGCTCAAGAAATGCATAGACTGGTTCAAGGGTTGGCAAACTACAGTCTGCAGACCAAATCCAGTCTCTATCTGTTTTAATAGATAAAGTTTTTGTTTATGTGTTATTTACAGTTCCTTTCACTTTACAATGGCAGTTGATGATTGCAATAGAGACCACATATTTTGGAGCCTTTCGGATTTCAGATTTCAGATTTTCAGATTAGGGATCAACCTGCATAAAGTTTCAGTTGCTTTGGAAAACCCTAATACAGCCCACGATCCTAAAATATTTACTATCTACCCCTTTACAGCAAAAGTTTGTTGACCCCTGGTGTACCTGAAAAGATAGAAAAAGTAAACAGGCAATTCCAATGGAGTGTGGTAAGTGCACTTCAAAAACTAAAATCCTAGGAATACTCAGAAGGGGCACCTAACACATAGCAGGAAAGATTCCTGGAAGGGGTACCTATGAGTGGAGCTTGACACCTGGGCAGGGATTCACTGGATAAAGTAGTATGAAGTGACTTCTAGAAGGAAGGACAAGTTTAGATATAGATATATCCCCTTTGTGGGACTGCAGTATAATAAAAGCTTCATGAGGGCAGGCATTTTTTTTTTTTACTATTTTGTTACTTAAAGTATCCAGTCACCTGGAACTATTCCTGGCTCATTGTGGGTGCCACAATGAAATGCTCCTGACTATCTACCATGCTTAGCAAAAAGGTCTTCTTTTCCTTAATATAAATTTTAGTATCAATAAATATGCACTGAATGAATTCAAAACATTCAAGTAACTGGAGTACTGGGAAGATGAGTTTGGAAGGAAGACAGTTATATAATCTAGCCAAACAACAAGGTGAGGCCTCAGCAATCATATGCTAGTTTTTGAACACTGATCAGTATTTACATCACTAATGACAGATTAGTTTGGACTTTGAAAACAGTCCTTATCTGCTGGATTCTGGCCTCCAAACCCAATGATTATTACTTGAGAGATTTTAGAGATTGAGCTGGGAGGGGGTTAATGCAGACTGGGAAATTTATGAATTTTCTCTTTGGAATGTGCTTCGAGACTAGTGCCCAAATCTGTGGAATGGGGAAAGTTTTTGAAATGACAATTATTTTTAACTCAAGCCTGTATCCACTAATGCATTATCTTCTTAATTTACTTGGATGCAGTAGCCATGACTAGGGGGTTTAGAGCCAACAGTTTTAATTAGAATGAAATAATAAAACATTGTCCCTATCTTACCTCATTTGCCAATGGCTGGTTGATAAACCTGAGAAATGTTATGAATAGCATGCTCATGGGGGAAATAACTGGCTAGTTTTAAATATGTCAGTATGAAAATACTACTTTAAATGAGAGATTTCAATGGTACAATGAAGGAAAAAATGATTTCTGGCTAAGGCATAAGTAAGCTCTATGTTTTACCCTCCTTTGGTTACAGTGTATATTGGTCTTCAATAACACTTATCAATGATTTTTCATAACTAAAATTAATCTTCCAGTTATCCTAGAATATTATTTTTCATTCTTGAATCCCACAAATTATTTCAGGACCTTTGTTATAACATACCACACTGGACTGCTCCTATCTACCATGCTTAGCAAAAAGGTCTTCTTTTTCTTAATATAAATTTTAGTATCAAATTAATTTATACCATGTGTCATGTAACACCTTTTATCATGGAAATTTTACTTTGTAGATTGCAATCTTGGAAATATATTATTGTGCCCATTATAATCTTTAAAAGTATATTTTTTAAAAATCTAGAACTACTGACAAAAAGGTTAAAATTTAGGAACATCCGATTGCTTAAATCATGGACAAGGAGAGGGGAAATGGTAGCAAAAATGAAATAAATGATTTTGCAATGAATACTATTTTTTTTTTTTTTTTTTTTTGAGACAGAGTCTCACTCTGATGCCCAGGCTGGAGTGCAGTGGCACAATCTCGGCTCACTGCAAGCTCCGCCTCCCAGGTTCACGCCATTCTCCTGCCTCAGCCTCCCGAGTAGCTCGGACTACAGGTGCCCGCCACCATGCCCGGCTAATTTTTTGTATGTTTAATAGAGACAGGGTTTCACCGTGTTAGCCAGGATGGTCTCCATCTCCTGACCTCGTGATCCGCCTGCCTCAGCCCCCCAAAGTGCTGGGATTACAGGCATGAGCCACCACGCCCGGCCACAGTGAAGACTATTCTAATGGTTTAAAGTCACCAGGTGTACTTAGGGATTCCATGACGTTTCCACAAAGCTACAACACAATCAATGGAAACTATGACTCTTTTTGTGATAGACCCAAGAATGTTCCTAGTCATTATTGGCACCTAAAAAATGTTCTCCATAAGAAAGGTAAACATAGAAATTGAAGTGTTTCTAGCTGCTCTGAGATAAAAACAGTGATAGCGTATGACCAAAATTTATTTCAAATTTCCAGAGAAGAGAGTTTAACAGCCTATGGAAGAAAATCTCAGTATAATGGAATGGAGAAAATATAGGGATAAGTCCCCGAATTCTAATCCCAGTCCTGCCATTAAATTAATTGCAAAAAAAAAAAAAAAAATTTCTAGGCTATATTATTTACCTATATAATGAGAAGGCTGGCTCTAAACAGTCTAAACAGTATTCAAAAAAGTTACTCATTAGGTAGCTATTGTATTTTCCTCTAATTTGGTCTTGAGGTCTCTCTCAGGAGATGGGTAAAAACCCTTGCCCTGCCCTGCCAGGGCTCCAGGGATTTGGTCATGAATGTTTATAGTATGTCTTTCATGGGACACTTCTTTATCCCAGCAGACAGCCTCATGCCTGGGTGTCCAACCCATGGCAGGGTGTTCCTCTCACAGAAAACTTGTTTATACTAGAAGATGCCTTTGTGGCTCTTGTCTGACCTGTGTCCAGTTTATTCCTACAAAGACAGCCCCTCTCTAGGAGAGCCCTGATGGAGAAAGAAGGTAGATTTTGGTGTGTTGGTCAGGTGAGACACAGAAGAGGCAACTCAGCAAAACACATGAAATAACAGAAGAGTATATTACTCATAGATTATAGAAGAGAGGGAAAGAGCGCCAACGGGAAGGGGAGAGCTGTCCAGGATATGCACTCAACCAGCATGTGGGGAGCGAGAGAGAGAGAGGGACCTTTGGGCCAACACCTTTATTGGGGTTCAGGGTGTTACCCAAGCAGGTTTCCCAAGGGAAGTTTGAATTGATGGGTTTAGAATAAGCAGTCAATAGTTCCAAGAGGTCACAGGCAACTGAGAGGTGGTTGCTAAGCATATCTGCACAGTTCATATGAGGTTTTGGGGTTAGTGGGCAAGTGAAGTAAGTTGTATCTAACTGTCCCCTAGGGAGGCAGTCACAAGAAGGCAGTTGTATAAGCAGATATCCTGATCAGCCACACTGAGGAAGTTGGAAGAGGCAGAGAACTAGAAATTGTTGTTAAGGGTGACTAAGTCCTGCTTTTGGGATGAGAAGGTCCAACTTACACTCAAAATGGATACATTTGAGTATACATGCATATAAAGGTAATATAAAATTATAAGAATTCACTGTAGTAGCATCTTTATAATTTTTGCCATATCTGGGTACTCCCTGACCTATTACTTTTAAGGTAAGAGTAATATTTAATAATATCTCTCAATGCATTTACAATTCTCAGTAATCATTTTATTGTTCCTCTGAAGCTTTATTACATTAAGGCAAACCCTGGGGCTTATTGTCCTCGGGAAGAAGGCAACCCTGCCTAGAAAGGTCGAGGCCTTGACCAAAGATGGAAGTGGATTATGAAAAACCGAAAATCCCGGAGGAAACTTTTGTTCTGTTTCCTGTTTGGAGTTCTGGAAAACAGTAAAATGGGACATGGTGTGTTTAGACAAATGGAGATTCAAAGATAGCATACACAAGTCTCTTTTTGCTCTCCTGTTCTGTGAAAGGTTTCTGGGAGTTTCCATATTCTCATAGTGATGGGCTTGGAAGGCAGCTGAGAGTTGAATGCCAATAAGTCTTACCTGAAAACATTATGGCCATGGGTGATCTGGGAATCACATAACTGTCTTGGACACTTTATTTATAAGGAAATAACATAGATTCCGTAATTTGTAAGTAATAGAAATTTATTTCTCACAATTCTGAATGCTGAGAAATTCAAGATCAAGGCACTGGCTGGTTTAGTGTCTGATGAGGGCGTGCTCTCTTCTCCACAGATGGCACCTTGTTGCTGCATCCTCACATGCAGAAGGAGCAAAACAGCTCCCTTCAACCTTTTTAAAGCTGATCCCATTCATGAGAGTAGAGCCTATGTGATTTAATCACTTCCCTAAAGGTTCTACTTCTTAATACCATTACTTTGGGGGTTAGGTTTCAACATATAAATCTGGGGGATACACCAACATTCAGACCATAGAGTTCTGCTTCTGGCCGTCCAAAATGTATGTTCTTCTCACATGCAGAATGTATTCATTCCATCCCAATAGCTCCCCAGGCCTTAACTTGTTCCACCACCAATTCAAAAGTCTGAAGTCCAAAGTCTCATTTAAATCAAATATGACTGAGACTCAAAGGTGTGACTCATCCTGAGGCAAATTTCCCTTCAGCTGTGAGCCTCTGAAATCAAACAAGTTACATGCTTTGAAAATACTATGGTGGAGTAGGCACAGGGCAGACATTTCCTTTCCAAAAGGGAGAAGTAGGAAAGAAGAAAAAGATAATAAATCCTGACTAACTCCAAAACCCAACAGGGCAAATATTAAGGCTCAAGAATAGTCTTCGACTTGACGTTTTACCTTCTAAACCCTTGGAGGGTGGGGGGTAGTCCTGTCTCCATGGCTTTGCTAGGCACAACCCATACAGCATTTCTCACATATTGGAGTCACATGCCTATGGCTCTCCCAGGCTGGAATTGCACACTGGTGGCTCTGGCAGTCTGGGGTCTTGGGGGTGGCTCTGCTCCCACGGTTTCACTGGGCATTGCCATACTGGGGGCTCTCTGTGGTGTTCCTGCTCCTGTGATAGTTCTCTGGGCTCTGAGGCTTTCTGGGGCATCCTTTGAAATCTAAGTGGAGGCAGGCATGCCCTCACAAGTTGTGCACTCTGCACTTTGGTAGAGATAGTACTGCACAGACACCACCAAGATTTACTAGATTGCCTTCCAGAGAGTGGCCAAACCTGCACATGGCCCTGCTTGAACCATACCTGGGGCAGCTGAGGAGCACTGCATCAGAATGTAGGAAGTGGAGATTTGAGGCCACCTGGTGCTAAGGTCCTACAGGTGCCCAAGCTTCCTCTTTTGATATAGATATGCTGCCCCCAGCCTTGGCACTCTGTGCCTATGATTGGAAGGACAGCACAAATAAACACTGAAAGGCCTTTGGGGTCATTCTTTCATTATCGTGATAAATAGCACCTGATTTCTGGCTCGCCGTACTAATCTCCTTATCAAATGGTTACTTAGCCACACCTTTGGTATTCTCTCTTGAATACACCTTTCCATTCTATACAGTACGACCAGGCTGATAATTTTCCAAATCTTTAAGTTCTGCTTCCACATTTTATTATAAGTAGTCAAAATCCTCAACATTTTGCTTAGAGATTTCTTCTAGAACATGAACATAATTTGGCCAAGTTATTTGCTCCTTTGTAACAGAGATCATCTCATCTTCAGTTGCCAATAGCATGTCCTTCATTTCCTTCTGAGATTTCATCAGAATGGCCTTTACCATCTGTATTTCGATAATATCAACATTTTGATCACAACCACTTAGTAATCTCTAAGAAGATGGAGGCTATTTCTACAGCTTTTTCAACCTCACCTTCTTCTGAGCCCTCGCCTGAGTTGCCTCTAAGGCTCCTTTCATGGCAGTGGACCTGTAATTCTTTCCATCCTTTATTTATTATTCAGTTCCAAAGCTGCTTTCACATTTTTAGGTTTTGCTGTGAACACATCACCCTATCTCTCTGTGCCTATTTCTGTCTTTGTCGGTCTCTGCTGCTGTAACAAAATACCTTAGACTGGGTAATTTACAATAGAAATGTATTTCTCACAGTTCTGGAGTGTGAGAGGTCTAAGATCAAGGAACTAGCAGATATGGTCTCTGGTAAGGGCTATTCTCTGCTCCATAGATAGCATCTTGTTTCTGCATCCTCACATGGTGAAGGTGGCAAGGCACCTCCCTTCAACCTCTTTTTATTTTTATTTTTTTATTTACTTTTTTAATTTGTTTGAACCTTTAATAAGAAAAAACATATACTATTGAGCTCAAGAACACGGTGTGTTTGGTGTGCCATTGGGCCAAGGGTTGGGGATACACAGAATTAGGAAACGGGATATACATCAACAAAAATACACACGATCATAAGAAGGAAAACTGGCGCTTGGCACAATCAACTCTCAGTTTCCTCATCATTCAGCAGCATGTTGGGAATCCTGTGGCTGAGGCAGAACACACGTCCAGACTCTGGGCACTGCAGGGTGCCTCCAACACATCCAGCAGCACATGGTGCATCTTCCTCAGAAACTGTTTATCCTCCTCATATCCTTCAACCGGCCCTATAGGCACCCCAATCAGGTGCAAGGTATGTATCAGCTGCCTCCAGGAGCACTGGTCACTCCTAGGGTATCAAGCTATACTACTAACATTTAGTGTTCAAAAACTTCACTTCACACTATTGTATGTAAGTGATCACATGTCAGTGTGCCAGATCTGTCTTAGCTAAAACTAGTAAATGACTTAACTTAGATGGTTTCTGAAACCTGTACGTTTGGTATTGTTTGGCCCATAAGCTTTTAATTCTCTTAGCATGGAGGATGAAGGAAGCTGTACATTGTTGCTTGAGAGTCTGCAGCTTTAGACCAGATTTATATTTGCACTGGAAGTATGGCAAGTGAGTGAAAAAAATGTTAGTGCACTTTGGATTTTTAATTTCCTTTTTTAAAATTATTCTGCTTGTACCAAGGCTGAAAACCTCAATTTATGTTAATGACAGTAGAGATTTTTTTTTTATGTCTACATTCTTTCTAATAAACTGCTGGAAGACTTCTTGGCTGTCCTTTTAAGTGTCTGGCTTACTGTAATTTTATGTATTTACCATTGATTGTAATGTATTTTTATTTGAGGAAGAATTTGGGATTCTTCCTCTGTTTGGAAAAAAAGGCTTGCTTCAATGTAATAGGAAACCTTTTAAAAGTGGATCTGTAACAGAAAATTTTATATGCACTTTGCTGCAGTTGGAAAAGAAAGCATTGTGATTTTATTGAAATAAAACTAAATGTGTTGTCCTCCTCTAAAAAAGATAATAATAATTCAAGATTTGAACAAAAACTTGAAAGAGGTGATGAAATTGTTCATCTCTACAACAGTATTCATGACTTGGACTGGACATGCAAATTAACATATAATGCAAATTGATCTACTTATTTGAACAACCTGAATTTATACTTATAAATCAAATGTATATCAGTGTTCTCCATACAAGACAACATGAGTACGGCCATTGTAAATCTAGCAAGGTGAACGAACGCCTTAATTATAATATATTGGATTCTTTTTATCTTTTGAATTACCAAATTTCATCAGAAGTTTCTGAAAACAATCTATTGTGAAGAGTCATTTGAAAGAGTAGAAAAAAATCAAAGATAATTATAAGAATTTTCCTGACTTTTAGCTCTAATAGGAATATTGTGGCAGCTTAGTTCTAAATTACCCCGCTCTTCCTAAAAACCAGAGTTACAAAAAAAGGCACACTTTCGGTGAAACTAGAAGACAGATAAATCTAACAAATTGCAAATATCCACTCCCAGAAAGAGACAGCACTATGAGAAGAGGAAGCATCTGTGAGGAAATCAATCTCCAGGCGAGGCAGAAAGAGAACTGTCAGAAATAGAGAGTGGAACCCATAAGTGGCAGAACTCAGTAAGCCATTATGGTGGACACACTGATGCTGTACTGAAATCCTCCTTCAGAAATCAAGGATTTGTAATCCAGCTGTTGAAAGCACTGCTGGGAAACAGCGCTCAGCTGTCAGCCATCTTCAAGGATTACCTTGGCTGAATAAAGCCACCTAAGGCATGCCCCAACGCAATGGCTATTATCAAAAAAAGAAAAAAAAGAAAAAAACAAGTGTTGATGAGAATGCAGAGAAACTGGAACCCTTGTGTATTGCTGTTGGAAATGTAAATGGTGGAGCCACTATGAAAAACAGTATGATGGTCCACCAAAAAGTCAAACATAGAATTACCATGCGATCCAGTAATTCCACTTTGGGTATATATCCAAAAGTATTGAAAAGCAGGACTTAAACACATCTTTATATACCAATGTTCATAGCAGTATTATTCAAAATAGTCAAAAGGTAGAAAAAACCCAAATGTCCATCAACAGATGAATGACTAAATAAAATGATGGGTATATACACATGCAATGGAATATCATTCAGCTGTAAAAAAGAAAAGAAAATTCTGACACATGCTACAAAATGGATAAACTTTGAAGACATTACATTAAGTGAAATAAGCCAGACTCAAAAGGGCAAGTAAGGATTTTACTTATATGAGGAACTTAGAATAAATTCACAAAAACAGAAAATAAAAAGGTGTTTTCCAGGAACTAGGATAAGGGGAAAATGTTATTGTTTAATGAATATAAAGTTTTAGTTTGGAAAGATGAAAAAGTTCTGGAGATAGGCAGTTGTAATGATAGCATATCAATGTGAATGTACTTAATGCCACTATACAGCATATATGTTACACAACTAAAAATTTTATGTCTATTTTATGTTGTATCTATTTTATCACAATAAAAAAGTCAGTATCTTTTACAAAGTTTTGTTCATATTTTTTAATTAAGCAAAAATTTACATAGATTCCTTTTTTTGCTTAAATTTTTTTATTTTTATTTTAGATTCAAGGGTAAGTGTGCAAGTTTGTTATACAGATAAACTCATGTGACAGGGATTTATTGTACAGATTATTTTGTCACCCATGTACTAAGCATAGTACCCAATAGCTACTTTTTCTGTTCCTCTCCTTCCTCCCACCCTCCACTCTCAAATAGGCCCCAGTGTCTGTTGTTCACCGCTTTGTGTCCATGTGTTCTCATCATTTAGCTCCCACATATAAGGGAAAACATGCAGTATTTGGTTTTCTGTTCCTGTGTTAGTTTATTCCAACTCAATCCGTGTTCCTGCAAAGAACACAATCTTGTTCTTTTCTTGCGGCTGCGTAGTATTCCATCGTGTATATGTACCACATTTTCTTTATTCAGTCTACCATTGGTGGGCATTTAGGATGATTCCATGTCTTTGCTATTGTGAATAGTGCTGCAATGAGCATATGCATGCATGCATCTTTATGATAGAACAGTTTCTGTTCCTTTGGTAATGGAATCCTAGTAATGGGATTGCTAGGTCAAGTGGTAGTTGTATTTTTAGCTCCTTGAGGAATTTCCACACTGCTTTCCACAATGGTTGAATTTTATACTCCCACCAACAGTGTATAAGCATTCCCTTTTCTCTGCAACCTCACCAGCATCTGTTATTTTTTGACTTTTTAATAGTAGCCATTCTGACTGGTATAAGATAGTATCTCATTGTGGTTCTGATTTGCATTTCTCTAATGATCAGTGATGTTGAACTTCTTTTTATATGCTTGTTGGCCATATGTATGTCTTCTTTTGAAAAGTGTCAGGTCATGTCCTTTTCTATTTTCACTCTGGCAACATTAATATGCCAGATTAAGGATTTTTAAAAATATTTTATTATGTAATTTAATTTTAAATCTTTTTTTTTATTTTCCTGGTATGTGAAAGTCTAAAAAATATAAAGAACTGGTTTGGACTGGAAATATCCACTATAATATAGAAAAAAATATATTATACTAGATATCAATAAAAATCCAGGTTGTCTTTTTAAAAATTACCAGGAATAATTACATATCCAGGATTGTACTACTAAACTTTCTAAAAAGAAGATAATTTTTATTGTAATTAAACTATTATATTTAAAAAGAAATTTTTTAAGATTCTGTTTATGAAAGAAGTACATTGGTATAATATCTAACCCAAAAATATCATGAAAAAGGAAACCACAGTTTAATTCCATTTATTAATGTTAATTGAGAATACATCATGACCAAATGAGTTGCCTTTCTCAAATGCAAAGATGACTAAATACTAAAAAATAATTTATTCCATTTAGCTATCCAGAGAAAAAACATAAAATTATTTCTGATGATGATAAAAAGACACTTGAAAAACAATTCAAAAATTCTTAGTTTAAAAAATTTTTTCATAGACTATAAATCAAGTGACATACATGAGGCCAAACACCAACATCATACTATATAGGCAAAAACATTCCTCCTAAAGTCCAAAACAGGAAATAAGAAAATTACACCCATTATTACAACTATTATATAACTTTGGACGGCAGGTGTTAGCCATTACATGATTATTACTCATATAGTCAAAGGAGATGTTCCTATTGAGTGGGTCTATGAAATATGACCACTTATATAACTGAGAGAGGAGGGAGGCTATTAGTCTCACTCAACCAAATGGAATGATTTTACTCTAAACAGAGGGAGTATCAGAAAGCAGATAGAAGGAAAAGAGTTTAGGCACACACAACCAAAGTGTCCTCAAGTTACTTCCACTACTCTAATTCTTCACTGGCTCCCCACCTACCTACAAAATGATTCAAAATATATTTCTAGTCATCCATCTTCACCTTAATTATCCACCAATCACCTTCCACTTCCATACATTGCAATTTAGTTGCTCAGAAATATTTGGGCTATGACTTGCCCCTTAGAGAAAACCCCTCAAAGTTGACCTTGGACAAAGTTATTTGGATTTCACTATGCCCATGACCATAAAATTATGTCCTGCAAGCCAAATAACCTACAGCCTATTTTTGTACTGCTTGTGGATTAAGAATGGTTTTTACATTTGTAAATACTTGGAGAAAAAATAAAAAGAAAATTACTATTTTGTGATGCAAAGACTATAGGAAAATTTTAGTGTCCATAAATCAAGTTTAATTGAAACACAGACAGTCATTCATTACATACTATCCATAGGTGTTGCTGTGCTATCATGGCAGAGCTGAGTAATGGTAACAGGGACCTTATGGCTTGCAATACTGAAAATATTTGCTATCTAATACTTTACAGAAAGAGTTTGCCAGCTCCTACTCTAGAGATACACAATCCCCTCATCATGGCTGTGTCCCCAAGATGCAATTCTGTGAATTTCATATGGTTCCTTTCTCATTGCTGAGAATGCCAAAATGTTGGACATTTTTAAGTGCAAAAATAAGTTTATTTAATTTTATTAGCTTTTGCTGAATTATTGATTGTAGACCCATTCTATGATCTTATATCCATATCAACTTCCATATTGCCTTAAACTAATAGATTCTTTTCCCAGATCTAGTTTTCCAATAACAATTGCATTACTATTTTAAAATATGAGAGATCTAAGCATATTTAATTTGAGTTTTAGGACCTCAACAAACATCAACCTTTGATTCATTTCATGTCTGTTTTATAAGCCAGGGTATTCTGTAGTTTATTGGTGGTAGCTTTTTTTCCCTTACGTATTGCTATGATTGCAAACTGGAATATTTTAGGTCAGGTAGAACTCTAAGTTCATTTCTACAAATATGGGACTCTCAGTATATGATATTGGGTTAAGAGGAAACGATTTTTCCCTTTTAAAGTTAAGGCGACCATTCTCAGTCCTCTTGGTCTTCTCTTGCTGTGACTTCCTTCTTACAGTAAAAGATCAAAGACATTCCTCTGTGAAGGGCAGTAGTGTAGGAGCTGGTGAAGGAGAGACTGTCTAGAACTTCCTGCTCATGCAGTCCAAGTCTCTAGTGCAGAAGCTGCAGTGCTCCTCGAAGACCTTGTAGCTCAAGCACATTCCCTTGCTGCAATATTCCAAGGATACTGGCCTTATATCTTGAGGTTGGTGCCAAACGACCCCCATGGATGACGGAAGTCTGAACCATCCCCAAGTGGGGCATGATGACCTTTCTTGGGGGACCCATAACAACAAGAAAACCCTTCTGTGGTACCACATCTCTGTTGAGTACAAACTCCCTGGAGATAATGCCGAGGAGTCAGCAATACCATCAGAGGAGGGGTACTATGACTTTACTAGTAGACCAAATGAGAAGTGATACTGCTGTCAACTTCTGTGACAACAAAATGAACTAAAAAAGAAAGGTATCCTTTGTGGTGTCAGTGCTCTAGTAAGCAGAAAATCTGTAAGGCTCCTAAGAACATCCTGGTTGCTGGCAGCCATTTCTTTAAGACTTTATATAGCGTTAAAAGCTAAGAAAGCCCTAACCAAAATAATACTACCCACTTAGATATTGCTGGAGTCAAAATTTTTCAGTCTTTGTGGACTTCTTATATTCTGGTAACCTGGTGCTCACAAGCCAGAATAATGATAGTGACCTATCTTCAAACAAGTGAAATTTCAAACTTGCTGAAATTTTATTAAAGATGCCTAAATTTATTAAAGATTAAATATAAGCATTAAATCAGAAGTTCCAGGGTCTGCAGTTGTGGACTATAATAATAGAAAACCAGGCTGGGCATAATGGCTCATGCCTGTAATCCCAGCACTTTGGGAGGCCAATGTACATGGATCACTTGAGGCCAGGAGTTCAAGATCTGCCTGGCATACATGGCAAAACCCTGTCTCTACTGAAAATACAAAATTAGCCAAGGAGGGTGGCTCATGCCTGTAATCCCAGCTACTCAAGAGGCATGAGAATTGCTTGAATCTGGGAAACAGAAGTTGCAGTGAGCCAGGATCCTGCCTCTACCCTCTAGCCTGGGTGACAGGCAAGACTGTCTAAAAAACAAACAAACAAACAAACAAACCTCAGTTAATAGAGATGGTCTGTCTTCATCATGGGATCAAAAAATTGCCAATTTGGGGGAAACATTAAATCTTACCAATTTGGTAAGTAATATAAAAATTGAAAATGATGGCTGTAATGTCAACAAGGGCCAAACAGAAAACTACCAAGTGAATGACAATAGTTGGGTCCAGAATGCATCTCCTGAAATGGCTGAAAACAAATCCAAAGGTCAAACAAGTGTTTGCTGGGAATCATATGGGCTCCCAGGGAATTCAAGAAACTGGGAAACATGGAGGAAAAACCAAACTACAAAGAGATTTATTTATAATACATCATCTAATAATGAAACAAATTTGGAAGATTACTCAATGATGCAGCCACCTATTGCCTTTTCAGGGGAAAATATGCTACTCATATTTGAGTAGAAACCTTGGAAGAACCAGATTTGGATGTTGCTCTACTTTCAGGGCTGGATGATGATAAGAATGTATTAGCTGAAGCTGGGTCTAATCAAGATGGAGGTGATATTAGAACTTCACATGATTTTATAATAAGTGTGGTTTGACACCTGGCACTTCAAGTGACTTCAAGTATGAGTTGATACCAGATACTTCAAATGATTTCAAGTATCAATTGATACCAGGTCCTTCAAATGATTTCAAATATGGATTATTGCCAGAATCTTGGCCAAAACAAGAAACTTGGGAAAATGGTGAATCATTCGTGTTAGGTTGTTCTTGTGTTGCTATAGAGAAATACCTGAGACTGGGTAATTTATAAAGAAGAGAGATTTAATTGGATCATGGTCCTGCAGGCTTTACAGAAGCATGATGCTTGCATCTGCTTGGCTTCTGGGGAGGCCTCAGGAAGTTTACAGTCATGGCAGCAGGTGAACGGCGAGGAGGCACCTCACATGGCGAGAGAGGAGGCAAGAAAGAGTGTGAGGGCAGGGAGGAGGTGCCATACACTTTTAAACAGTCAGATCTCTTGAGAACTCACTCACTATCATACTCTCATGAGGACAGTATCAAGCCATGTGGGTTCACCCCCATGACCCAAATATCTCGCAGCAGGCCTCATCTCCAACACTGGGGATTACATTTCAGTATGAAATTTGGGCACAACAAATATCCAAACCATATCATCATCTCCAATCATGAATAAGTTAAAATGCCATCATTGTAGCTATGCAGCCAAATGCAACACTAAAAAGGCACTTGCTTATTTATACATGAGTGAGGTCATTTAGCTGTGATTTTTTACACTTGAAGAAAACATGGAAGAAAACATTTCTTGGTGCATAAGAAGGATAAAATTGCAAATATATGGTATGTAAGAAGATCATGCTAGCAGCCAGTGTTGGAGTAAGACATGGATCTTGACCCTATGGTTTTTGTGTAGGCTGTACAAATAAATCACAGCCAGGAAGGCAAGAAAGTATAGATGAGAGACAGGATACAGAATCCCTCATGATAAAGACTATGAGGAGAATGAAGTAGGAGAAGCTGATGAAAAACGGGTTGATGATGGAGATCAGAATGACCCATCGCAGTGAGATGAATTAGCAGATGTTTGTATGTCTCTAGATATTTAACTGACACACTATATTCCCCAAGGATACTGCATTTGTACAAAATACAAATTGACAGTTTGGATTGTTGAACTTAAAGGCTTGCAAAATGTGGTACATGCTAGATGGTAGTTATGTTGCTAGAGAATTGTATGATCAAAGCCTTATAGCAAAAAAAGTTTTAATATTTGCAAAGGACTGTACAACAATCATGTGGTTGAATTACATGGAGTCTTCATATATTTTGTTGGTTATCAAACTAAAGTATTTTTTACTTATGGGATGTACAGTAACTATTTGGGTCTTATGGAAATATAGTACCTGTCCTAATAGAGCTCACATTCATGTGCTACTCTAACATGACTGAAAAAATTCATTATGGAAGTACAGTGACAGTTGACCCAATCACTCAGTTCATCAAACTCCCCAGGTTAGCCTGTACTAGCAGAGTTGTATTTCTATATTTATTTTTTGCTTTATTAATTTTATTTTTAATACAGATTTTCAGTAAGGGGCATTTTCAACCTCATTGGTTCTATTTTCTTGTCTTTTCCATTTTAATTTGCTTCATAACTTAAACCAAGTCTCTTCTAGTCTTAGTTATTATGTCTCAATTATGTGCCAGTGGGCATGTTTTTAAGAACTGAAGAAGTAATTTATTGCAATGAACTAACTGACTTCCTCTATTCCTTCTTTCCTTTTTGACATGAATTTTACTACCCCACAAATGAAAAATGATGTTGCAAAGTTACTGTGGTGAAGTTGAAAAATATCACTAAAATGATTATAATTTAGTATTACCTTTCTCCTGCAGCTCTAATCCGATGAATTCTTACTATATAGTGTGTTCTGACATGGTATTTGGTTTTAGGTATCTGTTACTTTGGTGCTATTCTTGTTTGCCTTTTCTTATTTTTGCCAGGGTACTATACCTCAGTCCTATTTAGAAGACCTGATGGAAAGAAAAGTCATGTAAATAATAAGTAAAATGATTTGTTTTATGATTTATCCACCATGTCCAGTTTGGTAGCTTGTTATGCAGTATAAGTGAAATATCAGGTTTTTACCCTATGCTCTTTTTAATCATTAAAATTAATACAAAATGTATATAGCAGTTGGGGGAGACATTCCGCCATGAAAATTGAGAGAAGGTCCTGGTAAAGAGATGTGCTTCTTTATTTTCTAGGAATATCTAGTCTTCTTAGAGTGGACTGGTCATATCTGGAATGAGGTGCTTCCTGAGAAATCTCTGGATCTCCTTCCAAGCATGTTCCTGTGCGGCTGCGTGTGGGATCACTTCTCCTCCCCAGTGTAACTTCAAATCGCGGGTCATTGAGGCACAGCACAGAGGAGAATAGGGAGGTTCTATCAGGTGGCCTGCCCCAGGGTAAGAGAGCAGGGTCCAGTTGTTCTTCCCATGTCTCCTCAGCTGTCCTATGGCTTGTTCAGCATGTGCTTTGCTGTTGATAATCTTATCGCCTTCTCCTACGATGAAGAGGAAATGCCCCTGGGCCTCTTCAACAGGAAATAAATATTGACTGGCCCCAACTTCAGTTGTCTCATAAATGCGATAGAGCTCTAGTAACCCCAAGGCACTGGTGGATATTAATTGTGCAGAATAGGGAAAGGGCTGATAGATCTTACCACGATACACCTGTGGAATGCCAAAAGGAAAGTTGGTTCCATTAATAAGTACCGTGGCTGTGACTTGCTTTAGGTTAACAGCCATAGATAGTCCAATCTGTACTCCTTGACATACAGAGACTACCCCAACGCCTGGGCCAAAGACCTGAAAAATATAATAGAAATGAGAAATTATTCTATCCTTCATTTAGGAAAACTCCACAATCTCAAACAACCAAAGAACTTCAATGGCTAATGAGAACAAAGCAAGTATTAATCCTACCCACATCCCTAGATATAGATTTCTGGAATATATAATATGTATTCAAAAGAAATACTCCAAAAATATGTCAAGCTTTACTGACTGTATATTATGGATTCAGCATTGTGTTAGGTTCTGAGTTTAAAATGCCCTAAAGAAATACAAATGTCATAAGAAATGGCAGGTGGCCATTGTGAATAATGTGGGTCAGGGTGTAGATGATTGGTAAACTTTCTTGCACCAGTTCTGAGCTCCCTTCAGAGGAAAGGGCACCTTGTAGGAAGAGACTGAGAAAGAAAGTGAGATCACAGGATAGAGTTGAACAGAGGATTCTAGATTTGCTTTGGTTTTTCCAAGTTTTCTCATTGTAGAGAAAAATGTCATAAAGGAGGCTTGGCTCAGCTTCCTCCCTCATTGTCAGTCATCAAATAAGCATCCTTAAATCTTCTACCCTAAGGCAAGCACTGGGAGTCACAGACAGAAAACTAACAATCTCTTGTCATTAAGGAACTCACTGCCAGATGAAGAGACAGGAGGAAAAAAGAAACACAACACATGATTGGAGCCTCATAAATTCTATGATATAAGACTGCATATAGGCTAGACTGCCAACCCAGATTAGCAGGGAATAAAGGCAGGATCAAAGAAAGGCTCTCAGAGGAAATGGGCTACAAAACAAAATGAGTCTTCGTATCAAAAAATGAAAGCCAAGCCTGGGCAACATAGTGAGACCCCATCTCTACAAAACTAAAAAATTAGTTGGATATGGTGGTGTGAGCCTGTAGGCCCAGCTACTCAGGAGGTTGAGGTAGGAGGATCAGTTGAGCCCAGGAGTTCAAGGCTTTAGTGAGCCATGATTGTGCTAGTGTACCCCAGCCTGGGCAATAGAGTGAGACCCTGTCTCAAGAAATAAAAATAAAAATAAAGTCAACAAGAAGGAATGGTATTCTATGCTGAGTATAGCAGACACTGTTAGTTGCCTACACCGGAGCCATTCTCCAGAATTTCAAAGCTAATATGACCTTGATTTTGTGTGGTGTAGCAATATATCCAGCCCCAATGGATAAATTCTGAGGGATCCTAATCTATTTCCCTTTCTCAGCCTTTCTTCTAAGGCCAACATATTCTACCTAAGGACTTTTTCCCCCGCCATGCAAAATGACACAGAATCATGAAGAGAAAGCCTATGTTTATGATCATTCTTTTCAGACTAGTATACTGGCCTGTTGACTTAATTCCTAAAACTGCCAGAGTCATTCTGTGATCTTCAGAGTAAGGCTAGAAAATGGCAGAAATGTCAATCTAATCGCCTTGATCAAAAACTACACTGAGTTTCTAAGCCAAAGTTTGAACCATCTATCACCAAATCTGTTATGTAAGAGAATAAGATGCCTTATGTTGATGTTGTTTAAGCCACCATCAGCCACTTTTCTGGGAAATGTAGCCAAAACATTCCTAATGTATTCACCATGGGAGAAACACATGCGAAAACTGAGAGGCAATGAAGAGCAAGGCATTTAGAGGAACCACAAGTAGTTCTTCATTATTTTAATTTAGAATATAAGGTGGGAAATAACATAATAAGTCTGGAACAGAAAACACTAACTTTATGGTGCATAGCTTTGAAAGATAGATTAAGCATCTTCAGTTTCTTTTCCTAACTAAGGAGGAGAATTAGGACAAATTTTAAAGATAGGCATAAGATAAGACTGAATAAGTACACAGAAGTCAGATCCTAGGAAGTTTTGTCTAACATGCTAGGAAGCCTGAATTTTATCCTGTAATAAATAGGGAGACTCTTAAGCAAGTGAGTAAAATAGTTGTGTTCTAGGAAGGCCCATTTTACAACTGTGACTTGCATAAATGGAGGCAGAAAAGCCATAGCTTAATGCACTGATATAAGCAGGAAATTATAATGTCCTGAACTAAGGTAACACCAGTAAAAATGAAAAGGAAACCACATGTTCAAGAGTTATTTTTGAGTATTGAATGTATTGCTCCTAGTTACCAATTTGGTTGGGAATTCTAAGGAGGAGTTAAAGAAAATCGTTCTTTGTGCCACAAAATAAAGCTCTGATTCTCCTTGAGCACTGGCTCCTGGCAAGGACAGAGTCCCAGAGAGAAGCATCACTTTTCTAAAACCTTTGTTGACTTCCTGTATTTATTTTAATTGATCTTCTATATTTTACAGGCATTTTATAAACCAATGTTTGGGATATTTTCCCTACTACTTAGAAACACATGAATCAATATACAACTCATGACAAGCTGATGAAAATGTGAGAAATTCTTAGGGTAAGAGGGGAAAAAAAATAAACAAATGGAATGAGTCATATATACTCTTTATTTCCTACCCTGTATATTTAAGAGGGGTGGCTTGAATCAATTAAAAGTTCCTTTCAAGCTCTGAAATTCTGTATTTTTTTAATTTTAATTTTTATTTATTATTCATTTTTGTTTTTTGAGACTGAGTCTCATTCCGTCGCCCATGCTGGAGTGCAGTGGCGCAATCTCAGCTCACTGCAACCTCCACCTCTCAGGTTCAAGCAATTCTCCTGCCTCAGCCTCCCAAGCTGGAACTACAGGCGCCCCCCACCACACCCGGCAAATTTTTGTATTTTTAGTAGAGATGGGGTTTCTCCATGTTGGCCGGGCTGATCTACTACTATGATATGGGATAGAATTGGAGTTTATTAAACTTTGTTAATTGCCTGGTTAGGTCATCTGCCCACCTCGACCTCCCAAAGTGCTGGGATTACAGGCATGAGCCACTGTGCCCAGCCTAATTTTTATTTTTAATTGACAAATAATAATGATACATATCTATAAGGCACAATGTGATATTTCAGTGCATATGTACATGGTGGAATGAACAAATCAGGCTGATTAACATATCCATTACCTCACAAATTTACCATTTCTTTGTGGTAAGAACATTTAAAATCTAATCTTTTAGCAATTTGGAAATATACAATACATTATTATTAACTATAATCACCATGCTGTGCAATAGATCACCAGATCTTAGTCTTCTTGTCTAACAGAAACTTTGTACCCTTTGACCTACCTTTCTGCCCCAGTCCTATAGCTTAATATAAAAGATAGAGAGTGACAGTTATGGTAAGGAAAGATGGGAACTCAGAATGGATTTGGCCATGGAAGATAAACTAAAAGCAAGTGTAACATGAATGAACAAAAAAGCATGACTCAAATCTGTGCAGGCCTTTTAATATGTTTCTGGCCCTTGTCAAAACAGTAACTCTTGTTACAATTTCTACCACAAAATTTGGGATCAAGAAATTTTGAGTTCTTAGAAGTTACTTAAAATCAATACGTAGAGAAATATGACCCGCAAGAAAGATCTCTGTTCTATCATCCTGCAGAAGAGACAATGTGAAGTAGGTTTAATGGAATTTCTCAGAGTCTGGGGGAAAAAATCTGGTTTCCAGGCCTGGATTAATCATTAACTAGCTATCTATGTGACATTGGCAACGACAGTGATGAAAAAGTCATGTAGCAAATATAAGGGGAACGAGGCAAAGACAGTGAAAAAAGAGAATCACATAACCTCTCCACTTCTCATCTAAGCCAAGAAGAAGGCTCACAATGATAATATTGACTGACAGTTCAAGGGCAGTTCCATTATATGCATCAAAAATAGCCATTTAAAATGTTCAATGTGTCAGTAGATTGTCAGTAATTGTTGCTTATTTCTGCAAACCTGATTATATTTTGGTGATCCTTATATAAAAAACCATGTAGTATGGAGATTTAATTTTATTTCAATTCTTATTAAGAAAAATTAGAGGCCAAGGCAGGTGGATCACTTGAGGTCAGGAGTTTGAGACCAGCCTTCCCAAAATGGCAAAACCCTGTTTCTACTAAAAATACAAAAAGTAGTCAGGTGTGGTGGTGCACACTTATAGTCCCAGCTACTCAGGAGGCTGAGGTAGGAAAATCACTTTAACCTGGGAGGTGGAGGTTGCAGTGAGCTGAGATTGTGCCACTGCCTCTACCCTAGGCGATAGAGCAAGACTCTGTCAAAAAAAAAAAAAAAAAAGGAAAGGAAAGAAAAAATATTGGGCAATTAACAAGGTTTAATAAACTACAACTCTATCCCATATCATAGTAGCAAAGCACATGTTTTAAAATTTTAAAAGGCATATGGATTGGAAAGCACTATAGTGTTATGTGTAAGGGCTCACAAGTAACTAAAAATTCAGACTCATTCCTCAAAGAAATACAGATTATCTGTCCAGTTAAGTATAGTGATGAGAAAAATGAGAGCTAGTTAATAATTAGAGCTATAAGATAAGGCTGAAGAAGTATGAAGTCAGATCATAGAAAGTTTTGTCTAACATTTGTTCATCTTTGAGCGCTTAGTATTGCCAGGTTCTATGTAAGTATTTTGCACGCATTATCCTTTTTTTTTTTTTTTTTTTTTGAGACAGAGTCTCGCTTTGTCACCCAGGCTGGAGTGCGGTGGCAGGAACATGGCTCACTGCAGCCTCAACCTCCCGGGCTCAAGCAATCTTTCCTCCTCAGCCCCTGTTGAGTAGCTGGGACTACAGGTGCCCACTACCACACCCAGCTATTTTGTTAGTATTTATAGAGAAAGAGTTTGGCTATGTTGCCCAGGCTTGTCTTGAACTGTTGGCCTCTATTAATCCTCCCATCTTGGTCTCCCAGAGTGCTAGAATTACAGGCTTGAGCCATCACACCCAGCTAGTCCCTTTTTAAAAAATAACCATAATATCCTATGACTTCTCTTAACTTCCAAGTACGATTCTCAGTGAACTTGAAATTCTATTCATGCCCATGTTATTTATAATTCACATGATTTATTTCTCATCCAGTGTCTTTTGCTCAGAAAGACAAAATGCATAGGAAGTTAGCCTGTGCCCATCGTAGTATCAAAAGGCACTGGCTTCTGGCCAAGTGTCAGATCATGCCACTGCACTCCAGCCTGGGTGACAAAGCAAGACACTGTCTCTTAACAAAAACAAAAAACCCCAGGGAGTCAAACCTACTGAAAAGGCAAAAATTACCTTCGGATGTCTCAGGAGAAAGTTGGCAGCCTCCTCAAAATATTCCAAATCTGTTACTTCTGGTTTGGCGGGCAGGTCTTCATAGTTAAAGTAAGCCAAGGCCAAGGAGGCAAAGCCACGACTGGCTAGGAGGCTGGCCCGAAATTCAAGCAGCCCACCCAAACCACCAAACAAATCAATCACCCCTGGGAAGCGACCCTCTCCTGAAAAATAACAAAACAGAATTGTACATGAAGAGAAGGTGTGGAAAAGATAAGAAAAACTTGAAAATACAAAGCAGAAATGCAAATTATAAGATAATAAAAGAAAAGATAAAATAAAGATAATAAAAGCATGAGAAGACAAAGCAGAAATGCAAAATTATATTCAAATATAATTTTGAAATTAACATTTAAATTTTCAAATACGATTCCAACAGTTTTAGCCTTCTCCCTGGGGCAGAATTAAGGCCCATTGACTATACAATGGAATACAATATCTAGATGTTTGACTAGGAACTACATTCACTGACATATTTACTGTCTGCAGCCCAGGAAATGGGAATTCATGGTAGTTTCTATACTCTTGTTGTAAAGAAAGGCATAGAAATTAGGCTGGAGCTTCTTAACCTATAAAGAAGTATACAGATAAGTTTTAGGAAATCCATGGAGATCCTGAAATTACAATATATGCAAAATATGGTGTGTATATATATATATATATATAGACACACACACTTATAGATGAATTTTACTTACGAGAGGTTCCACAGATTTAATTTGGTTCTCAAAGAAATCTATGGCTCAAAAAAATTTTTTGCAATGATTGTATTAGCTAAAATCCTGACTTAACACTGCTCTGCTACACTCATTTGACTATACAGTGATGAAATCTTACACCTAAGCATATGTCAATGATGAGCCCTTTTATTCAATACCACCATGTTTATTTTCTGCAGGCTGACACATGGTAAAAAGTAGGGACAGTCAGAGTATCATCCTACACTCACTCCGTATAGGCAGCTTTCTTCCAAAATAAAGCAGAGCCTACACACTGAAAGAAACTTACGATGCACTTATTGGGGATATTCTGTTCTTTTATAAGTGATTTTAACTAAGACAGACTGATCCCATGCATGTTTGAAATGAGTGGCTTGATTTAAAGGAGTATTGGGAATTTTTTTTAACTTACTATAATTAATTACAATGAATAAAGAAGAAATAAAGTGATGTTGAATATATCTTAGTTTTAAATTATCATTTGCATAAATGAATAAGGATGTTTTTACCATCTGATTGACAAGAATGGGGAAACACTTAAAAGTACTGAGTCTTTTATCTTGGAAGAATGTTACAGTCAAGAAATATTTGTGATCCGACTCAACCTCCTTATAACCTCACACAACTCAGCTCTCTTTTGTTTCCCCTGTAGAAAACACACGTGAAGCAGGAGACCCAGCACATGCAATGTTCAAGAGGATTCCCAAACAGCACACCCTAAACCAGCACATCATCCCAAGATGGAAGGCCTGTACCAATAAACAGATTTTTAACTGGGGTAGGATAATAGAGGTACAGCAATTTGTGCCATTTAATTCTTGATCACTACCCATAATAAAGTGGTCTACATGCTATTTACTGGGTATTTAAAAAATTCAGATTTATCTGAGCAAGTGCATGGGTTATGGTGAATTTGGAAAGGAAAGCTTTTATTGCTTCTTTTCTTCTGAGAAATTAACTTTGCTTTATCTGGCCCCACAATAAACTCTGAGAAATGTACCAAAAGATGTTTAAACCACTTAGTTATCGGTATTTGGAGATTTCTGTGGGAAACTATGAGTGTTCTGATAAGTTTTATAGCCATTAGGAAGCATGCTATATTATTAGATTCATGGAATAATCTATAAATATGTAATATTTATGAAGCTACAGGGTACAAAATTTCTTGCATCCTCTATATTTGCTGCAATCTTTCAGTCCATCTTATCTCCAGCTTGTTGTGGCAACAAGGTAATAACCAACGCCTAAATTGAAACTCAACCTAACAGAGCCTGCACAAGGATCTGGGATATGGTTTCCATCACATCAAGATGAGGGTCTTCATATAGCCAGACTTCAATCCAGAAAAATTTAGCAAATCCAAAGCTATGTAAAGTCCATAATGTAGGGACTCCATAAACTATATGTAGTCACATTCTTAGACAAGCTTCAGAATTATTGAGAAGAAACTTGAGCTGGAGTGGAATATTACCACATTCTTGTTCTGACCCAAGGTTAACATTGATTGTAAGGCAGGAAGCAGTGCTCTAGGTATTATCCATATTCAAGTTAAATTTCTAGAGAGATAATGCATTTAAAGTGGAAAAACAAGAATAACAATAACCAGAGTAATTCTACTCACCTGGAGGGAGAAAGAGAGCTCCTCGAAGGCGGCCTTCTCGAACCTGAATTCGTGTGACACCAGGTGCCACATACCACCTCTCCAAAGTCAGGCTGGCCTTTGGAGCACTGGCAGCTTTATTGTTCACTATTAACTCTAAGTCGTAAAGTTTTAATTGGACCTGGAAAGGCTTATTCATCACATCTTTTTTCAACAGTCTTGTTAATAGCTTTTCAGGTTTCAGAGACCAGAAGAGACCCATGGGGTGGACTCCCATATAATCCCCTCCAAGTGAAGAAGCATGCTTCAGGTCCACCTCACCAAATTCATTGGCCCTATAGTGGGCTTGAGAATAAAACATGTTTCCGCTTTCATCTTCCAGTGATGCCTGAAAACTCACCATCTGAAAGGGAGTCAGGCCTGTAGCTTGGATATGCACTGGCTCATCAACAAGTGCACTCACAGGGGTAGCTGTCAACTGGATCATTTTTTTAGTGTGGCACCTGGAATGATTCTTCAGGAATATCTTCATCAAAACCTCAAAAAATAAAGAAAGAGGAGCAGTAAAATAAAGTAGAGATAAAGGTTGATGAAAGATGAATTGAATCAGCATTCAGGCCACTTAAGAGTCAGTTCTAACCCTCTAGTTCTTTAGAAATTTCCTGATATAATCTTCTAGTACAAGACACCTGAGAGCTTTCAACGAATTTCTAGAAGACAGTAAGCAAGCTGACAAATTTTGTAACAATAATGAACCAGCGTTAAAGAAGCAGCAGCCAAAATATGCATGAATGGTATCAATATATCTAGGAAGATAACACAACCTGTCAAACAGAACCTTTAAAAAAATCAAGTACAACAGAGGATAAAAATGAGATTTGGATTTGAAAACATGGTTATTTATTGAACGTCTATATATATGAGACATTTGACTTCACGCTAATCCCTTCCCCAAGTCCTGGAAACAGAATGCTTTGCATCCAAGAGTTTACCTGCAACAGAACATAAAAAAATAGAGGGATCATGGAAGAGGAATACTATACAGCCATGAAAAAATGAAACCATATCCTTTGCAGCAACGTGGATGCAGCTAAAGGCCATTTCCTAAGTGAACTAATGCAGAAACAGATAACCAAATACCTCATGTTCTCACTTATAAGTGGGAGCTAAACATTGGGTACACATGGACAATGGGAACAGTAGACACTGGGGACTGCAAGAGGATGGAGAGAGGGATGGTGGCAAGGGCTGAAAAACTACCTATTGGGTACTTTACTTAATACCAGAGTGACAGGTTCAGTCATACCCCAAACCTCAGCATCATCACACAATATACCTATGTAACAATCCTGCACATATACCCCCTGATTCTAAAATAAAAGTTAAAAAAAAAAAAACCAACCCAGAAGGATCTTCTCAAAAGAATGAGAATAAAATCTTTGGAAAGAACAAAAGGGGTGGTGTGTGTATTGCTCCCTAGAGAAAAAACATCCATAGCTTTGTACTTAGGATTTGCCCAAAGGAAAGCAAAACTAGAAGCTGACAAGCCCTTCAGGTACATAAAAGTCTTGCTGAGCTTTTTGTAATCTTTTAAAAATTAAGAAAAGCCCATCTCCTTTCGATTAGTGTGAAGAAAGCCACAAGAGTTACCACTGTTCTCACTCTAGCAAACAAAAGTATCTGCATAAGCTACAAAATTAGTTTTGGGTTTGTTGGGTGATTTTTTTTTTTTTTTGGTCTTTATTTTTGTTTTGTTTATAACTCATTAGATTACTGAGAATGCAAAGAATCTACATGAACTGAACTCCAGCAAATGACAAGCTGCTCCATAGGAAACAGGAAATTTTCTCTCCTACATGCTGATTTTCAATTATGATAAAGCAGCAAAAAATAAACCCAACAGAAAAAAAAAAAAAATAAGGAGAAATCAACAGAAAATACAATGCATTTTTAACGGATATGTGTGGATTGGTTTGATAAACTAGAATTCCAAGAAACTGTAGCTACAGAGTAAGTCTTTCTCTATCTGCCAACTTTCTGTAGAGCTTCACCATGTGCTCAGACGGAGATCACGGGTGCAAGCTGAGAGAAATCTGAGGCATTGCAGGCCTTCATGTAAAATAAGACAGCTGCCTTTCAATGAATGGGGTCAGAGGAGCAGAGTAGAGAGAGATTTCCCCAGACTCAGAGATCCAGGAGCAGGATTGCAAAGCAAAGCAAGCTCCCTAGTGACCCTTACTACAGAAAGATTGTGAATCAGAATCTTTCACAGTTTGAAAGGCTAGCAACACGGCCATAATACACAAAAATCTCTCCAGATATTCAGCAGTGCTGAGTCCCAAGACCATTCTGATGAGAAAGGCATAATTCCATACACTCAAAAATATCTGAAGCCAGTTTTGCACTGAATCAAATAAACTTGCAACAAAGCCAAAACCCAGCTCAACTGCACATCAGAATGATTCAGCCCCTAATTCTAACATTCTGACAGAGTAAATGTATGCTCTTTGCTGGAAGTAAACATTATTTATTTCAATCATTATTTTTATACATAATATTCAGGATACTTTTTTTTTTTTTTTTTTGAGATGGAGTCTTGCTCTGTGGCCCAGACTGGAGTGCAGTGGCGCAATCTCGGCTCGCTGCAAGCTCCGCCTCCCGGGTTCACACCATTTTCCTGCCTCCGCCTCTTGAGTAGCTGGGACTACAGGCGCCCGCCACCACGCCCAGCTAATTTTTTGTATTTTTAGTGGAGACGGGGTTTCACTGTGTTAGCCAGGATGGTCTCAATCTCCTGACCTCGTGATCCAACCGCTTGGGCCTCCCAAAGTGCTGGGATTACAGGCGTGAGCCACCGCGCCTGGCCGATACATTTTTATTTCCACATAATACTTATACCTATTTATGAGGTACATGTGATATTTTGTTACATGCATAGAATGTGTAATGATCAAGTCAGGGTCTTTAGGGAATTTATTACCTTGAGTATTTATCATTTCTATGTGTTGGGAACATTTAAAGTTCTCCTTTCTACCTGTTTTAAAATATACAATACAGTGTGTTAAGTGCAGTCATTCTACTCTGCCTAGCAAACATTTACCCTCAAGTAGACCCCAGTGTCTATTGCTCCCTTCTTTGTGTTCATGAGTTTTCATTATTCAACTCCCACTTATAAGTGAAAACATGTGGTATTTGGTTTTCTGTTCTTGTGTTAGTTTGCTAAGTATTATAGCCCCCAGCTTCATCCATGTTCCCACAAAAGACACGATCTCATTCTTTTTTATGGCTGCGTAGTATTCCATGGTATATCTGTGCCACATTTTCTTTATCTGGCTGTCATTAATAGGCATTAGGTAGATTCCATGTCTTTGAAATTGTGAAAAGCTATTATGAATAGTGCTGCAATGAACATTCACATGCATGTGTCTTCATGGTAGAATGATTTATTTACATTCCTTCCGATAGATACCCAGTAATGGGATTGCTGGGTTGAATGATAGTTCTGCTTTTAGCTCTTGAGAAGTCATTATAATGCTTTCCACAATGGTTGAACTAATTTACAATCCCATCAACAGTGTATAAGTGTTTCCTTTTGCCCACCACATTGCCAGCATCTATTATTTTTTGACTTTTAATGATAGCCATTCTGATTGGTATGAGATGGTATTTCATTGTGGAAACCAGTAACATTTTATTTGTTAAAAGTTAACAGCTTCAGAATAGATCTAAATGCAACTTTTCCAAAAAATAGCAAAAAGTACTGTGTAAAGCATCTCTTCATTAAATGCAAACTTTCATTTTGTGATGCACTGCAACAAAGTTTTGCATATACCTTGATGCAAAGAAAATTTTAAGTTGCATCCTGTTTAAAAAAACACAAACAAAACTTTTATGAACTGAACAAGGATGACTACAACCATGAAAAAAAATTCAGAGAAAGAAAATTTTCCTCCAAGAAAGCATATTGCTTTGTTTATATACAACATGTACACAAGTCTTAATTGTACCAAAGGCAATATTTTATACTTAAATTACAGATCCATGAAGGGAAGTAGTTTAATATACCAAAGATAATTTGTTATTTGATGCCCTTAATTTCAATATTTGGGGATATTTTTAAGGTTTTCTCAAAAAATGGCATTAATAGTAGCTCTGTACAATTATATTTAAGGGAATAGGAAAATGAAAACACCCTTATATCATATTTCATAAACTGTTCTAAAGACAGCAAATTCTTGCTCAGCTGCTTTTCCTTGCTGTAAAATAAGCTACTAGTAATTCTAAACCAATCTAGAATGCATTGTTTCTGGACTAAATATAAGCAAGCATACTTACAAAAATGCTTTGCGATGAGTACTTGGCCTATTTGTCCCCGTAGCCATAAAAAATAATGTGATCATGTCTTTTGAAGGAACAGGGATGAGTATCAAATAGCTAAGGAAAGACTAGAATTTATTTTTAAATTCTGTGACTGACTTCCAAAAATCCCTTATCACTAGAAGTACTGGCAAAATATCAGATATTAAGGATCAGACTTAATTCTTTGATATAAGCATGAAATTGTTACTGATAGCTTTCCAGGGCTAGCATAAACCATTAAGTATCCCAAGAAGCATGAGCGACAACAATGAAGTCTAGTATACAATGCAAGGCAGGCTGAATGATAACGATGTTTTATTTTACAGGAAAAGTCAATATTAATAATATACTTTAGAGAAACTATCACCTACTTGGATGTTTTTAACATTATAGCAACTAAAATGTCAAGCTTCAAAATGACCAAACTTGTAACTTATAGCTGGAACATTTTGCTGAATTTGTCATTATACTATAATTTATAGTGTACAACATCTGAGGACTCAGCACTATCTTGGCAAACAGACTTACTCCTCCCACCCATCAGAGGTCTGGGGGGTAGGGGTGGAGCCCTTTTCTCCCCATCATTACTGAACTTTATACCACACAAGAAATCAGTGAAAGGTAAACAACAAGGTACAATGTAATTCTATTATATATTTTGCATCTTATTTGTGACATATACAAGTATATTTTTGGTTTTGGAGCTATAAATTAATTTAGCAAGCTTCAAAGTTCATAAATTTTAACTTTTCAAATGAGAAGTAACTTTTCAAATAAAGTTTAGGACTTTATGGCTATTAATTTTACTATCAAAATGTCCAAGGGACTCAATTCATTTAATAATTATAATTCTTCTAAATACCATTTGAAGAATTATTTATGGACACTAGACTCAAGCACACTAAATCCAAACAGTACACGTATGACCTAAGTTTTGAAGTTTTTCATCTCAGTTACCCATCTTTCAACTTGCTACTTCCTCTCATGCTTTCATTTACTAAATACAAACTGTCAGATTTTTAAACTGAATCCTCTCCTCCAAGGCCCTATCAGATAACTTTGTAAATACGCATTTTCAGCCTTCAAGCACCAACATTTTAATCTGAGACTAATGCCTAGAGCCACATTTCTTGTTACAAGTTCAACACTAAAAATTCATAATTCTGGAGCATTAGCCTAAAATTACCTGAAAAATGAACCAAGTTTCATATATTTCCATAAATCTTAAAACGCCAAACTAGAATTCCATTATTTTAAAAAATATTTCTAATGAAGACAAGGCAACTATATTTATTACATCCACACTATTAAAGGATAAGTGACAGCAACAAAGGGACCTACTCATATCTCAGAAGACCAAGATTTATCATGATAAAGTCTAAAAAAATTGGCAAAGGCAATGAAATCCTAAATACCACTATCATAAAAATAATCAATTTCTATCTTTCTATCTTCCTTCTGCTACAAGAGGAACCAAAGAAGTCAAATAGATAATTGTTCTGTCTGAGCCAACAATGAAATCTTTAAGAACAGGTATATTCCCTGTTATTTTCTCAGGGCATTATATTATACCTGTTTTATTTAAAAAATAAAAATAAAATCTTCAAAAATAAAAAAGAGTTAGCCTTGTGAATACTTTGAAGCAAAGTTTCTTGAATTTCTATGACGAACTCTTCAAACAATTCAATTTTTCAGAGTCATCACACAAAAGTCCCTTTGATATGGGATCGATCCCGTGATTACTGATATGGTTTGGCTGTGTCCCCAACCAAGTCTCAACCTTGAATTGTAATAATCCCCACATGTTAAGGGCAGGGCCAGGTGGAAATAACTGAATCATGGGCGTGGTTCCCCCCATGCTGTTCTCATGGTAGTGAATAAGTCTCACAAGATCTGATGGTTTTATAAATGGGAGTTCCCCTGCACAAGCTCTCCACCATGTAAGCCACCATGTAAGACATGCCTTTGCTTCTCCTTTGTCTTCTGCCATGATTTTGAGGCCTCTCCAGTCATGTGAAACTTTGAGTCCATTAAACCTCTTTCCTTTATAAATTACCTACTCTCACGTATGTCTGTATTAGCACTGTGAGAATAGACTAATACAGTTACACAACAGCTTCCTTCTTTGTTGTCAGAGTGGCTCTTTGTTCCTTCAGGATCCTAAACTTCTCATTCAAAGTCATCTCTGTCTCTTTTCCAGTACTGTTTATGTCAATTGTAGGGGACCACTTTAAGAACTTTCTTTATTTCACATTGCTTCCATTTTGTTAAAAATGAAGATACAGCAGTATGAATTAATCCTGATTTCTGTGTTACTGGGCATTGCACTGCTCCAGGATTGTCCACAGACAGAGTCAAAATTCCTCTGTTGGTGGTGAAAGTGAGACAGCCAGGTGAGAAGGAGTCCGTGGAAAAACTCCAACCGCCTATGCACTGGGAGTAATGCACACTGGGTGCCACAGAAGTTCCTACCATTTGCAGTAGGGAGGAACCTGGCCCCTCCTCTTCCTGGGTGGAGCCTTGGATTCAAATGAGGAGGCATGGAGCACACTAGCGGCCGTTCTGGCTTTGCGGAAGGTCACTGTTCCCCCTTTTCTCCTTTTTGCCCAATAAGTTCCATTTTTCTCACTCCACAAATTGTCTGTGAGCCTAAATTTTTGTGGCCGTGGGACAAGGACCACATCTTTAGCTGCACTAAAAAGAAGTCCTGCAACAAAAGTCTGCCATTGATGAGTTCTCTTTCCTACTACATTATCCAGCAATTGCTCTTGCGTTCAACTGGGCCTGAACCTTTAGGTGTCTTCTGAAAAGAAAATTTGCCTAACGCTCATGTTTGTGATGGTTTAATTTATTTCCACTCTTGGTAAAATTGTCTGGAATGTTATTTTTTTCTGTTTAGCTGGTTAGGTCTCTTGAGAACTGCAACTGGTTTTTCTGCACTTCGTATTAGTCTCAAAAGGTTTCCCTTCCTTTTTAACACTAGAAAATAGCGTTCTATATTCCTGTCACTTAGAGATAGATGATACATAGGACTAATTTCTTTGTGAATTCCAGTTGCTTTCCTAGATGCAAGGCCAGTGATAACTCCATAAAGCTATCTCTTTCCAGGCATTACTCTTCCTCTGTGGCTCAGACTAGGCTTACCAAAGCCAGAATTCTATTAGATTCTCCATCATATGCTCATCCTGAATTGCCAGGCTCCAGTTAGAAAAGTCTGCTTCTTTCCTTCCTTTCAATTTAGTTTGATGATATCATCCAAAGACATGTCAATTTTGCTGAGATTTTCAATGTTACAGGCTTTCAGTGGCAGCAACGAGGTCACCGTGCCTCCCACCAACCGGGTACCAAAATGGTTCATGGCTGGCAACACCTCACTAGAACAGTCAGCAGAGAAGGCTGAAGTTGGAGGCCTGCCACCTCCCACTCATGCACACAGACTAGCAGCACCTAGGGAGCGTGTAGGCATGCTGGCCTGGTTTAGTGGTATTTTAAAGATTGTTTCAAAATGAATGGAAAAAACGATGTAGATAAAACTAAATAGATCTAAAAGTTGGAGAAAGAGAAAAATAGAAAACAATTTTGTAAGAGGGCATTAATGGGCATTAGGTAAATTCCATGTCTTTGAAATTGTGAAAAGTTATTGTGAATAGTGCTGCAATGAACATTCATGTGCATGTGTCTTTATGGTAGAATGATTTATTTATATTCCTTTGGATATATAAAAGGTTTACGGAATTCTTGTGTGGTCAAAAGCTGAGTGAGAGTCAATGAAATCATTCATTAGGTTTTATTAAAATTAGCTTTAGTATTGATAGTACTCTAATACAAAGTAAAATTTAGTTTTCTCTTTTGAACAAGACTTTTGGATAGTATTAATGAGAGATAATAAAATTTTTGTTTACCTTTTGAGTCTTAATACAACACTATCAAATGTTGGGTGGACCAAAGGGAGCCCCTACTGGTTCCCCAACATTAAAGAGCACCAAACCAGTTTCCTGTATTTACACAGATTGGGGAAGTTTCAAAACTCAGAAGGCAAAAATTACAATGAGAAAGCTGATTAATAATGTCCTGGGGCAATGTGGAGACAGGCTAATCAGATAAAATTGACAAAAAGGCCCATATCCCTTGGCTCAACCCCTTGCTGGGAACCCAAAGCTTTTTTGACAAGAGAGGGTAAAATGGTCTGGGGGTGGAGTACAGAGTTCCTGAGACTAGAGCATAAAATATAAGGATTGATAGGATTATAAAAGCTAAAATGTTTACAACACCCCTTCATGCTAAAAACCCTCAATAAACTAGGTACTGATGGAACATGTCTCAAAATAATAAGAGCTATTTATGACAAATCCATAGCCAATATCATACTGAATGGGCAAAAGTTGGAAGCATTCCCTTTGAAAACCAGCACAAGACAAAGATGTCCTGTCTCACAACTCCTATTCAACATAGTATTGGAAGTTCTGGCCAGGGCAATGAGGCAAGAGAAAGAAATAAGGGGTATTCAAATAGGAAGAGAGGAAGACAAATTGTCCCTGTTTGCAGATGACATGATTCTACATTTAGAAAACCCCATCATCTCAGCCTAAAAACTCCTTAAGCCGATAAACAACTTGAGCAAAGTCTCAGGATACAAAATCAATGTGCAAAAATCACAAGCATTACTATACACCAATATGAGACAAGCAGAGAGCCAAATCATGAATGAACTCCCAATCACAATTGCTACAAAGAGAATAAAATATATAGGAATACAACTTACAAGGGATGTGAAGGATCTCTTCAAGGAGAACTACAAACCACTGCTCAAGGAAATAAGAGAGGACATAAACAAATGGAAAAAAAAAAAATCCATGCTCATGGATAGGAAGAATTGATATTGTGAAAATGGCCATACTGCCCAAAGTAATTTATAAAGTCAATGCTATTCCCATCAAGCTTCCATTCACTTTCTTTGCAGAACTAGAAAAAACTACTTTTAATTTAATTTAATATGAAACCAAAAAAGAGCCCATATAGCCAAGACAATCCTAAGCAAAAAGAACAAAGCTGGAGGTATCACACTACCTGACTTCAAACTATACTACAAGGCTACATTAACCAAAACAGCATGGTACTGGTACCAAAACAGAGCTATAGACCAATGGAACAGAACAGAGGCCTCAGAAATAACACCACACATCTACGACCATCTGATCTTTGATAAACCTGATAAAAACAAGCAACAGGGAAAGGATTCCCTATTTAATAAATGGTCCTGGGGAAACTGGCTAGCTATATGCAGAAAATGGAAACTGGACCCCTTCCTTACACCTTATACAAAAATTAATTCAAGATGGATTAAAGACTTAAATGTAAAACCTAAAACCATAAAAACCCTAGAAGAAAACTTAGGCAATACCATTCAGGACATAGGCATGGGCAAAGGCTTCATGACTAAAACACCAAAAGCAATTTCAGCAGAAGCCAAAATTGACAGATGGGATCTAATTAAACTAAAGAGCTTCTGCTCAGCAAAAGAAACTATCATCAGAGTGAACAGGCAGCCTACAGAACGAAAGAAAATTTTTGCAATCTATCCATCTGGCAAAGGGCTAACATCCAGAATCTACAAGGAACTTAAACAAATTTACAAGAAAAAAACAAACTGCCTCATCAAAAAGCAGGTGAGGGATATGAACAGACACTTCTAAAAAGAAGACATTTATGCAGCCAACAAACATATAAAAATAAAAAGCTCATCATCACTGGTCATTAGAGAAATGCAAATCAAAACCACAATGAGATCATATCTCATGCCAGTTAGAATGGTGATCATTAAAAAGTCAAGAAACAACAGATGCCGGAGAGGATGTGAAGAAATAGGAACTATCGTACACTGTTGGTGGGAGTGTAAATTACTTCAACCATTGTAGAAGACAGTACGGTGATTCCTCAAGGATCTAGAACCAGAAATACCATTTGACCCAGCAATACCATTACTGGATATATACCCAAAGGATTATAAATCATTCTACTGTAAAGATACATGCACACATATGTTTATTGCAGCACTATTTACAATAGCAAAGACTTGGAACCAACCCAAATGCCCATCAATGTTAGACAGTATAGAGAAAATGTGGCACATTTTCACCATGGAATACTATGCAGCCATAAAAAAGAATGAGTTCCTATCCTTTGTGGGGACATGGATGAAGATGGAAACCATCATCCTCAACAAACTAACACAGGAACTGAAAATCAACCACCACATGTTCTCACTCACAAGTGGGAGTTGAACAGTGAGAACACATGAACACAGGGAGGGGAACATCACACACTAGGGCCTATCGGGGGGTGGGAGGCAAGGGGAGGGAGAGCATTAGGACAAATACCTAATGCATGCAGGGCTTAAATCCTAGATGATGTGTTGATAGGTGTGGCAAACCACCATGGCACATGTATACCTATGTAACAAACCTGCAGGTTCAGCACATGTATCCCAGAACTTTAAAAAAAAAAAAAGTTGAAATGTTTAAATAGGCTTTATGTAAGAAAGTTGTGTCTCCTTTACCTAGATGTTTTATGGGAATAGAGATTATATAACTAGAGAATATTTCCTCTACCTAGTACTGTAAAGAGAAGGCATATAAATCCACCCTTTGAGCAATATTAATTGGATGCACTAAATGGGAACCAATAAGATTTTCAAGTCCAGAGAGGGTAGAGTAGAAGTTAGAAGGCTGCCAGGGACAAATTCTGTATTTGATAGCCCTTTGTAGAATGTTTATTGTAGCTTATAGCAAAAGCCTGTGAATACCTCCCAGCAGCAACTATCAGGACCCTGGACTAGAGAATTTCCACTTGAAGGGCATTTACTGCCTTGCTATGGGATGTTAACTGAAGTTACTCCTATGACTAAAGGACATAAAATGTTTGTTTTTGTTTGTTTGTCTGTTTTTGAGACAGGGTCTCACTCTGTCGACCAGGCTGGAGTCCAGTGGTGCAATCTTGGCTCACTGCAACCTCTGCCTCATGGGTTCAAGCAATCCTCCTGCCTCAGCCTCCTGACTAGCTGGGACTACAGGCATGCGCCACCACGCCCGGCCAATTTTTGTATTTTTGGTAGAGATGAGGTTTTGCCATGTTGGCCAGGCTGGTCTCAAATTCCTGGGCTTAAGTGATCCACCTGCCTCGGCCTCCTAAACTGTTGGGATTACAGGAGTGAGCCACCACAAATGGTTTTGAAAGCTAAAATCCTCATGTTGTCTGGGGTGATGTCAAGAGAAACATTCTAATGGGGACAGTAGTACCCAAAAGAGTCCCATAATAAAATAGAAGTGGTTTATATAGGATCAGTCTACCTAGGAAGTGCAAGGAGGAGACATTCATGTGCAGGGAGCCTCTTTCCCCCTAGGAATGACTCTGGAACTGTGTGAGGAACTGCTGGATTCTACAGTGTCCAATAAATAGCTCTCACTTGCCTTACAAACAGCTGCTTGGTTTGTGAATGGCAGTACCAAGGTTAATCAATCACACCCTGTTTGGAAGGCTGCTACTCTGATTAAAGAAGAGTCAAGAAAACCTTTTGTGATGGTTAATATTCACTGTCAATGTGATTGGATTGAAGGATGCAAGGTATTGTTCCTGGGTGTGTCTGTGATGGTGTTGCCAAAGATTAACATTTCAGTCAGTGGACTGAGAGAGGCAGACCCACCCTCAATGTGGGTGAGCACCATCCAGTCAGCTGCCAGCAGGGCTAGAATAAAGCAGGGAGAAGGTGGGAGAAGCTGACTTGCTGAGTCTTCCGGCCATCTTTCTCCCATGCTGGATGCTTCCTGTCCTCGAACATCGGACTCCAAATTCTTCAGCTTTTGGACTCTTGAACTTACACCAGTGGTTTGCCAGGGGCTCTTGGGCCTTTGGCCACAGACTGAAGGCTGCACTGTTGGCTTCTCTACTTTTGAGGTTTTGGAACTTGAACTGATCGACTACTGGCTTCTTTGTCCCTCAGCTTGCAGAGGGCCTATTGTGGGACTTCATCTTGTGATCGTGTAAGTCAATTCTCTTTAATACACTCCCTTTTATACATACATATATCCTGTTAGTTCTGTCCCTCTAAAGAACCTGGCTAATACACCTTTCTTCTTCTGAGCTACTTATAGTTTATAACAATTGAGTAAAATATACTTTTGTGAGAAAAATTTACCTTTCTATCTGAATTCTCTAAAATTTGGGAACTATTTGTGAGTATTATTTTATGGCAATATAGTTATTTACATGAATTCAGTAAGAATATGTTTTCTTTTATATGAGGACACACTGGAGAAACTGGTTATTTTGCCAAGGCTTTGACTGAAATGGCATATTTTCAAATATGATCTGACTTCTTTGAGAAATTGAGGTTGATTTTATAAAGCTGATTTAAAAAAAAACAAAAACGCCTAGAAAGACTGGCCTAGTACCTTCTCTACAGTCCTTTATAAGGTTCCTGACCTGTGGTAAGTAAAGAATGTCACTTTGTTGTTTTTGAGATGGAGTTTCGCTCTTGCTCAGGCTCGAGTACAAGGGAACAATCTCTGCTCACTAAAATCTCCGCCTCCCAGGTTACAGTGATTCTCCTGCCTCAGCCTCCTGAGTAGCTGGGATTACAGGTGCCTGCCACCACACCCGACTAATTTTTATATTTTAGTAGAGACAAGGTTTTGCCATGTTGGCCAGACTGGTCTCCAACTCCTGATCTCAGGTGATCCGCCTGCCTCAGCCTCCCAAAGTGCTGGGATTACAGGCATGATCCCAGGAACCTCTAGTTATTTGGAAATCTTTAGAAGAATTCACCCAATTTATACAGCTATTGCAGCCTGATGGCAAATCTCTGGCTTTGTTAGCCTCAAGGCTTTAAAAAATCTGAGATTCTTTATTTAAAAGTTCCAAAAAAGCCAATTGTAAAAGAACCTATATGGCCAATCACTATTCTTGCTGCACTTTATGCAAATAATCAGGTCAAGTATAATAAGACTAAAATTCATTTTGCAAATAAATTGGTCCTACAATAATTTAGCCTTGGTAGAAATAGAAACTTAGAAAAAAAATTACGTTTCAGAAAAAAACTATTGTATACCCATGGTTAGTTTTGTTTTTTTTTTTTTTTGAGACAGAGTCTTACTCTTTTGCCCAGGCTGGAGTGCGGTGGCGCGATCTCGGCTCACTGCAAGCTCTGCCTCCCAGGTTCACGCCATTCTCCTGCCTCAGCCTCCCGAGTAGCTGGGACTACGGGCGCCCGCCACTATGTCCGGCTAATTT
This sequence comes from Theropithecus gelada, assembly GCF_003255815.1. Classification (NCBI taxonomy): domain Eukaryota; kingdom Metazoa; phylum Chordata; class Mammalia; order Primates; family Cercopithecidae; genus Theropithecus; species Theropithecus gelada. The sequence continues at coordinate 39,628,942 of NC_037683.1, read as the reverse complement.
TTTGTATTTTTAGTAGAGACGGGGTTTCACCATGTTAGCTGGGATGGTCTTGATCTCCTGACCTCGTGATCCGCCTGCCTCGGCCTCCCAAAGTGCTGAGATTATAGGCGTGAGCCACCACACCCAGCCTAGATTCTAGTCTTAACCATTGTTTTTATTACTTGCCTACAATTTGGACTAATCCTAAATTATTTTTTGGCTACAAGTCTCTAACGACAAACCCAGTTTTAATTTTCTTCATGTTGTTTTTAGTTGACTGCCTAATGGAATAGGGTTTTTTTGTTTTTGTTTTTGTTTTTTTTTTTGCTCTGGCATACAAATTCTTTTTGACTGTAGTCCTTGTGTGAATATTAATGTTATTTATCTCTCAGTGTTTTACTTCATCCGAGAAAATAAAAATCATGGTACTCCAAAGACTAGAGATGCTTCAAGAAAGCCTATGCATTTTTCCTCATCTGAAATCCCACTGGGCCTGATCTGTTTCCCATTGCCAATGCACTGCTGCTAAAGCTATACGATATCAAGCACCCTTCCTCTAAACTCAAGGACCATTGAAGAAGAGGAGAGTGTGTGAGATTCTAAGAGCCTGATTAGAAAGCTGGAGTGTGGCGGTTATAGCAATTCCATCTTGGATTCTAATCTGCCATGTTAACATCCGATTAACCCCACTTCTAGGAATGCCTCTAAGATTTCTGCCTTATCTAGTATCTCTTATATAAGAGCACTTACCATAAATCCTACCCTTAGGCAAATTCCTACATATTCCTGCTGAAGCATGATTATCCTTTCCCCATGGTATATCAACCCTGGGTCTGGGGAGTAACAGTGAGGGAATCCTTTGTCTCACAGCCGCCTGAGACATAGCTTCTGTTTGTAAGCCCCTATTAAATGTTTCTCTCTGAGAAACTGTTTGGTCACTCTCTTTGTTCAGTGTCTCAGCTCCCTTGGCCTTTGGGGGTAGGTTTGTATAGACCTGCTCACTTACCACAGAGCAAGCTTACTCACAGTATGGTGGCTGGGTTGGAAGAGCAAGCACCACAAGAGAGAAAAAGCTAGGTAGAAGCCGTATCCTTTTTATATCCTAGCGTTGGAAATCACATAGCATAATCTCTGCCATTTAATAGCAGTCACAAGCTCCCATCAAAATTCAAGTGGAGAAAACACTGATACCTATTAACAGTAGGAAAAATGTCAATCACATTGTACCTTTTTTTTAAGTGGATGAAATGTGTATGTGTATTTGCTTTTTAAGATGGAGTCTTGCTCTGTCGCCTAGGCTGGAGTGCAGTGGTGCAATCTCGGCTCACTGCAATCTCCGCTTCCCAGTTCAAGTGATTCTCCTGCCTCAGCCTCCCGAGTAGCTGGATTACAGGTGCCCCCACCATGCCTGGCTAATTTTTTTTCTATTTTTTTGGTACAGATGGGGTTTCAGCATGTTGGTCAGGCTGGCCTCGAACTCCTGACCTCAAATGATCCACCTGCCTCGGCCTCCCAAAGTGCTGGAATTACAGGCAAAGCCACACACACCTGGCCTTGTGTGTGTATTTGTATGTGCATTTGTGTATACATCTTTGGGAAATGCAATCTGCCACAACAGGAAAGGAGGAATAAAGGAGCAAATAATAAATGGGATAAATGGAAAACAACTACCAAGATGGGAGTTTAAAACCCAAACGGATCAATAATTACATTAAATATAAACAGATCAAACACTCCAATTACAAGACACAGGCCAGGCATGGTGACTCATGCCTGTAATCCTAGCACTCTGGGAGGCTGAGGTGTGAGGATCACTTGATTCCAGGAGGTTGAGACCAGCCTGGGCAACATAGTGAGATCTCACCTCTACAACAACAAAAAAAGTAAAAATTAGTTGGGTGTGGTGGGGCACACCTGTAGTCCCAGCTGCTTGAGAGGTTGAGGCAGAATTGCTTGAGTCTGAGAGGTTGAGGATGCAGTGAGCTGTGATCATGCCACTGGGTGAAAGAGCTGACTCCATTCTGGGAGAAAGAACTGAAATCCTATCTCTAAAATACATACATACATACATAGAAATAAAAAAGAAGACAGATTGTCAAACTAGTTGAAAAAGCAAGTGGTTATTTTTCAGAAACACATTGTCAAAAAAGACAGATTGAAAGTAAAAGAAAATATATGCAACAGTGTTTGTGTTGCATATATATGTGTATATATAGATGAGAGATGAGACAGACACAGACATAAATACATGCTGACAAGAATGAGCCTACAGAGAGAGAGGTGCTGAGAATAATTCAGTGGTGAGTAAACATTGCATCTGTTTTCTGAGAAGCTTAAAAATAAGTGATACTATAGCTTCCAAGTATCATATTTCATTTTTCTTGTAATCAAGAAATTGAGTACTTAAGGTCATACAGAAATACATGAGAGTCAGAAATGGAATCTACATTTCCAACTCTTAGCCAAATTGATTAGTATTTCAAAAAGAATTTATCAAGGGTCTACATGTCATAGTCACTGACAGATAAGATGCAGTTCCTACTCTAAATAAGCTTAAGGTATAGTATTTCTTCTACATATTGTTACAGTAGGTAGCTAGTCAAGCATGAGTCAGGCAAGAGAGAGTTCCCCCCACCCACCAGAATGTGAGGTGACTATCAGGTGATGGTCACTCTGCTTCTCTAAAATAACAATTGGTCACAGTCAGCACCAGGGAAAGGCAGTTTCTCAACAGATAAAACACCTGAAATTGGTAACTGGCAGCTTTCAGGAATTGGGCGAATGAGCTCAAACATGTGCATTAAGAGGCAAAATGGCAGAGTATGACCTTCCAGGGGCATGCCACCAGAATTCGAAAGAAAGCCTCAGATGAGCATGTATGAAACTCCAGTAAACACACTGTGCATGCTCACATCCCAAGCATAAGCAGGGCACTATGCATGTGGGTGGTTCCCCTTAACCCTTAAGGGAAGGATGAAGGGAAAGGGGTGCAAGATGCCAGAAGTAGGCCAGCATATAAAATCCTAGGTTCAAGGTTAAACAAGGCACTTGACCTCCAAGATGCCTGCTTGGGTCTCTCCCAACTGTGTTTTCCTTTCTTTCTCGCTCTAAAGCTTTTTAATAAACTTCTGCTCCTGCTCTGAAACTTGCTTCGGTCTCTTTTACTGCCTTATGCCCCTCAGTTGAATTCTTTCTTTTGAGGAGGCAAGAAATGAGACTGCTGGAGACCCACACAGATTTGCCACCAGTAACTCAGATATTCGCCACCCCTAACAATATTATCCATTAAATTTATTTCTATTCAAATATCACATGCATCAACCAGTGTACCCAAACAGAAATAAGTCAATTAGAAAGTCATTAACTTTAGCTCAACTTATACTTGCTTTTTTTGGTATTTTTTAACATTACATTTCACTACCAGAAATCATTCCTGAATTGCATAAATAGGTATAACATATATTCAAAGATTCAAGAAATATTTTCACAGAATCTAATTCTAACATGGCATTAGTCTTACATTAAAAGAAAATTACCCTTCAAACAAAATATAAATAGGATCACAATACAGTTTCCCAGAATAGGAGGGCTTATTCTATAAAATTCTAGGCAATAGTCTTTTAAAAGAGGGAGAAATATTGATAAGGATTGGGAAGACAGAATAAAGAAATTTTAACAAATGACTTCTGATAGCCCTTTCATTTTCCTCAGAAATATAAATTCTAGCTCAATATTGTCATAATAGCAAGTCCCTACTGACATCCTTTCTAAGCGAATCAAAATGAAAAGACACACTTAACTGAACACTCCTGGCAACTCTACAGCTGTGATTATGAAATGAGCAGAAAGACTAGTTGTCTTCATGAACTGCTAAAATTCCAAACACTGAAGTAAATAAACTGATTTAATTCAAGAGCTGAGATTTTAACTTATTTCCAATCGACCCAAAAGAAATAGTCCTGATTAAAATACAAAGTACCTGGATTCTTCCTCTTGAGTCTTCTTTACCAGCAGTAAAAGAAAAATGACAGACACTCTCCCAAAAGTTGCCCAGAAGGCCAAAACCTCAAATATGCCTTTGGAAGTATAACAGAGCTAACTTAAGTGCTAGGTTACCACCTATCTCTTGCTCTAGTTTCCTATTAATTTTTAACAGTTATTGAACCCAATAAATGTATCACTATTTTCCCTCTTCATTTTCTGTTCTCTCTAAATCCCCCCCTCTTAGGGATTGCCACTATATTTTACTCACATATTTTAGTAATTTTCTTTATAGAAGTTGTTTGACCCCTATTGGTACCATTAGGGCATATTTTTCTTCTGCAATAAAATACTCAAGGTAACTTCTGAAGGGATCTGCATTTGCAAATGTTTTCTTTCCTGAGACAACAAAAGCTGAAAAATACAAATGTGATCACAGTAATGAGTAATAAAATACTCAAGCCCCACTTTCAGAATTTGGGGAGCACCAAATCTCCTACTAATCCTCAACTAATTCACACAGTTTCTTGAAATAGCTATAGAATGGAGTGTTAGTAGGATTTTACACGACAATAAAAGGACTATCTCTATAAAAGTTTTGGATCTTTTTTGAGATGATAAGAGCATTTAAAAAGTACGAACTTAAAGGAAACTACTGGTAAATTCAACTTAATTTTAAGGAAGTCTGATCAGCCAAATACTCCATAAAATACTTGAAAACTACAAGCTACTACCTTGCAAGACTTATGCTGCAGATACAATTGATTAAGAATTATTAACTAGGATACATAAAATATTCCTAAAAATGTAATGTCTAAAAATCTCAGGTGAATATGAGAAAAAGTCTTAAACAGGTACTTAACAATGAGACACAAGCATAAGTATATGGGAAAAGGCTTAACTCATTTATTATCAAAGAAATGCAAATTAAAATCATGGGGTATATTTCATACCTATAAGGTTGGCAAAAATTAAAAATTCCAAAAACAAGAGTTAGTTAGTAAGCAAATCACTCAGACTGAAGCCATACTAAGGGAATATAAATTGGTACCACCACTTCAGAAAGCAATTTGACAATGTCTAATAAATGTGACAATATGAATAACTTTTGACCCAGCAATTCCTCTTCTAGAGAATAAAAATAAATGAATTACAACGACATGCAATAACCTGGATGAATCTTATAAACATAATGTTGTTAGAAACTAGTCATAAATACACATAAATAAATCTTACAAATTTATGTTTGCTGAACTAAAACTATAGGCCACACTTTCGGAGTAAATATTTAAACAAAAGCAAGGAAAGGATTACTGAGAGTCTGGATTGTGGTGAAAAATTATTAATGTAGTTTACATTAACGGAATGCAAGTAAGTAAATGAAAAAAATACATACCATGCAACAGTAAGCATAAGAAACCTAAAGTAGTAATGAAAGATTATAAATATCATATATCTATATGACAAGGTCATAAAAATCATAAATCCAAATAATGGATTTCAAGATATATGGGGCAAAAATTGACAGGAAAAAAAATAGGAAAAATAGACAATTTCATAACCATGAGTGGAGGTGTTTAAATCCCTCTTTTAACAATTGGTAGAAAACTTGAAAAAAATCAGTAAAGGCATAGATTTGAACACTATAATGACCTTACCCTAATCGCCTTAACAACTTCAAATGTACATGACATGTTCAACAAGATAGGCCATAAGTTAGACCATAAAATCTTGATATATGTAAAAATACTGAAATCATATATTCTCAATGAAATTAGAAATTAATAACAGTAAGCTATCTAGAAAACTCCCAAATATTTGAAAATCAAACATTTTTATATATGTGTGTGTATATATATATATATATAGATAATAAGTCATGAGTCAAAAAGAAATCACACTGGAAATTAGGAAATATTTCAAACTGAATGATGAATAATAATATAATTTTTAAGGAAGGCAAAGCTAAAAAACGGATAAACTACAACCTAGACGGATTAAATAAAAACAAGATAGGACACAAATAACAACTCAAAATGAAAGTGGGCTTGTTATTATAGATCCAGTTGACACTAATTAGGGAATATTATGAACAATTTTATGCTAATTTGGTAACATATGAAATCAATTACTTGAAAAAATTTACTGAAGAATAAATGAGACCAAGAAACATAATAATGACTAACTAAATAAACCAGGATTGGATCCTAGATTGGAGGTGAAATTGTTATAAAGGCCATTACAGGGCATTGGTGAAATTTGAATATGGATAGTATATTATTGTTACATCAGTGTTACATATTTTGAATTTGGTATTTCATGACGGAAAGCAGAACTCTGATGGTTGCTCCAGTCTGTTACTGTACAGCTAAGATTAACTTTAGAATTCTATGGGATCAGAGGTTACTGACTATTTTTAAATTTGGAAACCTTTTAAGTAAAAGCTTTAGGATTTTTGCACTGTGAAACAACCTAGTGAAAATTTCAAGGTCCTTGTCACTTTGTGTTTTAGGATTCACAGAATATGTGCTAATGGGATTATGAATCAAAGAAGCAGGACCGAATTGTTCATTCCTAGGTTTAGGGTCAAGAAATTCAAGTAGCTTCTACTTCTGAGTAGAAAGATTTATGGCAGACCAATTCTCTAAGAACTAGAAAAGCAAGATTAGAAAGAACAGAAAAGCAAAACACTGGGAACAATTTAAATAGCCAATTGAATATTGGTTAAATAATTGCATGACATCTAATTACACAATAATATGCTATTAATCAAATTTGTTATTGTCTATTTAAAAATATGGGGAAATGCTTCTAATGTGAAGGGCAGCATGATGCCATAGTAATTGTAAAATACAGGAAAAAATTTTTTTTCATTTGAAAATATACCAAAATGTTAGGTAATTATGAGCAGCAAAATAGGTTTGTTTTCTCATTCTTGTTTTTGCTTTTTTATTCCCAAATTTTCTAAAAACAATGTGCTACTTTTGTAATCAGAAAAATGACACGTTAAGAGAGGGAGGAGTCTATTTTATGCTGTTTAAAACATATATTACATATGTAAAACCATTCTATTGAGTCTGAATCTCTATTAGCAGGCTTTATGTAAGCATACCTACTAAGCTTACAGAAGTTCCAACTACGTAAAATTAGTTAACTGATACCTTTTTAATGTAAAAATCATTAAATTTTTAAAAATGTACACCCTTTAAAATTACAATATATGTTTGATTATCTCATTAAACAAGTCAGCAAGCCTAATTTAATCTTTCAGGAAAACTAAAGGCCATTATTCTGACATAGTCACTGTATTGAACTATAAACCAGTGATGCCCTCTAGAGGTACTGATGGACATGCAGCTTACCTTCCCTGTTGGGATGTGTTTACCCACCTTGTTGGCTAAATTTACCAGGGCTGTTGTTTCAGGTGGCAGTACTTGTCTCCCACCTCATTACTAGCACCTAGATCCATGTTCTCAAAACATAATCAGCTTTTGAAGCATGCAGAAGCTCAGGACCTACTCCAGACTTACCAAATCAGAATTTGCATTTTTAAAAGATCCCCACATGAAAAAATGAATAAATAAAAGATCCCAAATGATTAATATGCACATTACATTTTCAGAATATTGCTTTAGGCTACAAAGGAGAAATTTCTTCTGTCCTAGCAATCACATGAAGCTGCTTGGTTTTTGCAGTTACCTCTCCAGTTGTAACTGTTTTTCCATATAGACCTCCTCATCCCTTATTTCCATCTTGCCCTTTGTTTTTCTGTGTCTCTGGATCAGAAGGAAAAATTGTATAGAAAATGAGATAATGAAATCCTGTACATAAAATTTCAATGATTCCTTGCTGAATCTTTTACACAGCAGAAGCAGAAGGACATACAGTAGGTCTTCTGTATCTGTGTGTTCCCCATCTGTGGATTCAACCAATTGTGGATCAAAAATGTTCGGGGGAGGGGAGGAGAAGATGACTACATCTGTACTGAATATGCTGAATATGTATACTTTTTTCCTTCTGATTATTCCCTAAATAATCAGCATAACAACTATTTACACAGCTATTTACATTGTATTCACTATTTACATAGCTATTTACATTGTATTCACAATTGTAAATACTATTTATATAGCTATTTACATAGCTACATATTTACATAACTTTAAAATTTACATATTTACATAACTACATTGTATTCACAATTTACGTATTTACATAACTATTTACATTGTATTCACAATTGTAAATACTATTTGCATTGTATTCAGTATTATAAGTAATCTAAAGATGATTTAAAGTATATGGGAGGATGTGCATACATAATATGCAAATACTACATCATTTCATACAAGGGGCTTGGGCATCTGTGGACTTTGGTATCCAAGTAGGTGTCCTGGAACCAATCCCCAAGGGATATCAAGGGGTCAACTCTAATGTCTAAGCTCCAGAGCTCCAGGCATTCTGACACCTGAAGTTCTTGAATGAAGTGCCTGCGGATGATATTTGTAGGGAATGTCTATACTGTCAACTAATTTTCTTAATGAAGATTCCAGAATTTATATTCCCAACTGAATTTTGCCCTCTTCAAAGGAGTCACCCTGGGAAAGAGAATGCAATTTCTTTTGTTAAAAACCTTTCTATCACTTTTCTTTAGGAATTGTCAGCAGTCAAAACAATATAAGACATTCTTTCTGTCTCATTACTCTCCAGCCATATCTAAAGGTTGAAAACAATAATCCTGAATTTGACAACTTTGTCATTCAGAACTATCTGATAACCTATTTAAGTAATTTCCACAAATTAAGTCCATTAAAATACAAAGACTTGCCACTCTAGTCAATACTCAACACCACTTTTTAAGTTATAGAAAAAAAGGTTTAAAATCAGCATCATCTCCTCTGAAGAGAATACGCAATTAGATATAGAATCTGGCACATCTCTTATGAGGAAGAGTCACAGCACTCAATAGCTGGCACATATTCTAATTTTTTCAAAGTTATACTTACTGGAAAGAAATGGCAAGGCAGAATACCAGCAAATTTCACTTAAAAAATTTACAACACACAATACACTTTAACAAATCTACTTTAATTCTAAAAGAAATTAATCTAGAACTGTCAGTAATACATAACATACTTTTATGTTTCTTTTATAGGTATCTATCTAATAAAAGTTTATTTGTATATGGGCAATGCATAATAACTCTATCTTAGATATGAATCCTAACAGGAGGAAAATATTTTCTTGCAACTACTTTATGCCTATGAAGGGTGTGAACTTGCAATGTCCTCCTGTCTTAAACCCAAGTTAATGACAGTGCCCTCTCAAAACTTTTCATAAATTAATAATTACCTAATTTCATTTAAAAAATGGTTTCAGCAAATATGAAAACAGAAAGTCCATTACTTGTCCATTCATAATATGAGAAAAAAAAAGATGATACATTCCTCTACAGAAAAAGTGGGTTTAGAGAACAGTTCTGGTAGTATTTCACATGGTAAAGTATCAAAAGGTCTAATGAGCAGCCCTCTTGCTCAGGGAAAAACAATGATTTTGATGTGTTTCTCTTCCAAATTGCTTAGTAACTCCAAGTGATTTTCAAATTTGGAGGCAGATTACTGGCACTGAGTTCATCAAATTTAGATCTGTCTTGAATAGGGACATTATAGAAATCAAGAACATCTCTAACCCTGCACATCTGGTGGAGTCTGGAGTTAGGGACTACATGACCCAAGTCATCAGCTAAATGTGCCAAAAGATTGAACTTTAGACGACTATCTTCCAGGGAGATGTCTTGCCAATTACTAGGAAGAGATGAACCAAAAACTTCTTTAACGTAAGATTCCAAACGACTCTGGAGATCTTCAGGTGGTGTGTATGCTTGGCTTCGTAAGGGTGGACACACTAGGATAGGTTCCTTTTTCTCTTCTACTGTCTCAGCAACCACTGGCTCTTTCTCTTTTCTGGAATGATCAAAAACACACAAATCTATTAATGAAGTTGACGAACACCAGACTAAATCTTGCCTACCAATCAAAATCAACAATGGCACACTGACTACCGCTGGGGACCGTGGAGAGTAGTAAAGAATATGATAGGCCCCTGCCCTTAGAACGTTCATAGTTGAACTGACTTGGGAGAGACAGAAAAAAACTAAGTATATATTTTACATACTGTAAGAATTCCTAAGAATAGGTGAAAAAGTAAGGTAAATCATTCTGTCTGGGATACCCCATCCTCCAAGATCCCACCTCAATCTACCTTTCTGGTCTTACCTTTCACTGATTACCTACATATACTCCATGTGATACTCTATATCCTGTGTCCCAAGCAGACTCCCACTTTCCTGACACAATGTGTTGGCTCAAGTTATATCTTAAAATGTCTGTCTTTTATCTTCACCTATGTAAATCTTGCTTATTCTGTAAGTCTTAGGATAAAATTGTTCTCTTCCAAGAGGCTTTACGTAATTTCCAGAATCAAATGTAATTGTAATTTCATGTGATCTCTTCAGCACTTTATACTGCTCTCAGAGTGCATCACATCCTACCTGACTTTTAATTTTACTTATATTCTACTTCACAGAAAGTGAAGAGATGGAAAAAGATATTCCATGCAAACAGAAACCAAAAAGAACAGGAGTAGCTACACTTACATCAGATAAAATAAATTTCAAGTGAAAAACTATAAAAGAGATTAAGAAGGTCATTACATAATCATAAAGAGTCAATTCAGCAAACGCATATAACAATTATAAATATATATGCAACCAATATTGGAGAACCTAAACATATAACACAAATATTAATAAATCTAAAGGAAGAGATAGACTACAATACATTAATAGTTGTGGATTTCAACACCCACTCTCAATAATAGATCATCCAGACAAAATCAATGAAGAAACACTGGAATTAAATTCTACACCAAATGGACTTGACACTTAGAGAACATTTCACCCAACTGCTGCAGAATACATAGTCTTCTCATGAGTACATGGTACATTCTCCAGGGTAGACTGTATCTTAGAACACAAAACAAGTTTTAACAAACTCATAAAACTCAAAATCATATCAAGGACTTTTCTAACAACAATGAAATAGCACTAGACATCAATAACAAGAACTCTGGAAACTATACAACTACATAAAAAATAACATGCTCCCAAATGACCAAGGAGTCAATGATGAAATTAGGAAGGAAATTTTAAAATGTCTTGAAGCAATAAAAATGAAAACACAACACATCAAAATCTATGTGATACAGCAAAAGCAGTAATAAGAGGGAAGCTTATAGTAATAAACACCTACATGAAAAAAGAAAAATTTCAAATAAACAATCTAAAGATGCACCTTAAATTAGAAAAAGACAAACCAAGCCCAAAATTAGTAGAAGGAGAGAAATAAGATCAGTGTAGAAACAAATGAAATAGACTAAAAAAAGCAATTAAAAAGATCAATGAATTAAAAAGTTGGTTTATTGAAAAATTAAAATCAACAAATCTTTATCTAGAATAAGAAAAACAGAGAAAAGACACAAATAAATAAAATTAGAAGCAAAAAAGGAGATTACACTGATATCACAAAAATTTAAAGGCTAATTAGAGATTATTACAAGCAACTATACACCAATAGATTGGAAAACCTAGAAGAGATGGATTAATTCCTAGGCACAGACAACTTAGCAGGACTGAATCATGAAGAAATAGAAAACCCAACAGAAATAATGAGATAGAAGCTGTAATAAAAGTCTCCCATCAAAGAAAAGCTTAAGACTTGATGGCTTCACTACTGAACTCCACCAAGCATTTAAAGAAGAACTAATGCCAACCAATAAGAATTCTACCAAAGCTATTCCAAAACACTGAAGAGGAGACAATACTTCCAAACACATTCTACAAGGCTAGCATTACCCCGATGCCAAAACCAGACAAAGACAAAATAAAAAAGGAAAACACATTCTACAAGACCAGCATTACCCTGATACCAAAACCAGACAAAGACAAAATAAAAAAGGAAAACTACAGGTCAATATTCCTGATGAGCACAGATGCAAAAATCCTCAACATTCATCCCAGAATGCAAGAATGGTTCAACATATGCAAATCAACAAACTCGATACATCACATTGACAGAATCAAGAACAAGAATCATGTGATCATTTCAATAGATGCTGAAAAAGCATTTCATAGAATTCAACATCCTTTCATGATAAAAACTGTCAATAAACTGGATACTGAAGGAACATACTTCAACATAATAAAAGTCATGCATGACAAACCCACCAAACAAGGACACAAAACAAGCTAGCACCATTGAATGGGAAAAAACTGAAAGCCTTTCCTCTAAGATCTTGAATAAGACAAGGATGCTCACTTTCATCACTTGTATTCAAAACAGAACTTGAAGTCCTAGCCACAGCAATTAGATAAGAGAAAGAAATAAAGTACATCAAAATTGAAAAGAAGTCAAATTGTTCTTATTTGATATATGATCTTACATATCATATGTAAGATATATAATCTTATATATCTTGATATATGTATATTTAGAAAAACCTAAATATCCACCAAAAAGCTCTTAGAAATAATAAATTCAGTAAAGTTTCAGAATACAAAAATCAAGATACAAAATCAGTAGCATTTCCATATGCCAATAGTAAACAATCTGAAAAAGAAATCAAGAAATCAATTCCATTAACAATAGCCACACACACACACACAAAAATCTAGGAATAGACTTCAACAAAGAAGTAAAAGGTCTCTACAATAAAAACTATAAAACACTGATGAAAAAAATTGAAGGGGACACACAAAAAATGGAGATACTCCATGTTCATGGATTGGGAGAATTAATGTTGTTGAAATGCTTATGCTACTCAAAGCAATATACTGTCAATGTAATCTTTATCAAAATACCAATGATGTTCTTCACAGAAATAGAAAAAAAATCCTAAGATTAGTATGAAACCACAAAATGCCTTGAATAGCCAAAGTAATGCTAAGAAAAAAAAAAATCGCACCTAACTGGCTCCACCTTGCTTCTAACCTTTAAGCTGTCCTTGTTCATTCCTGGACATAGGCCAAACTAACCGTGGGAAGGAATTCAGTTTATGGTTTGACTCCGAAACAAAATTGATAATAGCCTTTTTCTGAAAAGACCTTCTTCTTGCCCAGGAACCAGTTTGCTTTTGTAGGACTAACAAATTAGCTACAAGATTAGAAATTATGGTTACGGGTCATACAGACTCCAGCTGCAAGAGTCTGATCCTCCCCAAATTGCTCCTGGGGATAACACTGCTATTGTAAAATCCAAGGTCAGTGCTTGAGATATTTTGCAGACCCTGCACTCAATGGATTAGCTGACACCACCGAAGCCGGTAATCTGGCTCAACCAGTTCTGTGATCCCACCCAGGAACATAAGTTGGCAAGAACTCACTTAGTCCCCCTGTGATTTCATTTCCAACCCAACCAATCAACACTCCCCATTTCCGGGGCCCCCACCTGCCAAATTATCTTTAAAACCTCTGATCCCTGAGTTTTCAGGGAGACAGATTTGACTAATAATAAAAGTCCAGTGTCCTGCACAGCCGACTCTGTGTGAATTACTTTCTCCACTGCAATTTCTCTGCCTTGATACATCAGCTCTGTCTAGGCAAAGTGAACCCACTGGGCAGTTACAAAACTATAACACTACTAGAAGAAAACATTGGGGAGATGTTTCAGGACATTGGTCTGGGCAACGACCTCTTGAGTAAGACCGCAAAAGCACAGGCAACAAGAACAAAAGTAGACAAATGGGATTACACTAAACTAAAAAGCTTCTGTGTAGAAGAAAACATTGGGGAGATGCTTCAGGACTTTGGTCTAGGCAATGACCTTTTGAGTAAGACCTCAAAAGCACAGGCAACAAGAACAAAAATCAACAAATGGGATTACATCAAGCTAAAAAGCTTGTGTATAGCAAAGGCAACAATAAACGAAGTGAACAGACAACCTAGAGGATAGGAGAAAAATTGGCAAACTATCTGACAAGGGATTAATAACCAGAATATATAAGGAACCCAAACAACTCAATAACAACAACAACAACAAAAACTGATTTAAAAATAGCAAAAGATCTGAATACGTATTTCTCAAAGAAGATATACAAAAGACCAACAGGTATATAAAAAAAAGATCTCTAATCATCAGGGAAATGCAACTCAAAACCACAATGAGGTATCATCTCACCTCAGTTAAAATGACTATTATTTAAAAGACAAAAAATAACAAATGCTGGCAAGGATATGGAGAAAGTGGAATACTAGTACACTATTGGTGGTAATGTAAATTAGCACAACTGCTATGGAGAAAAGTATGGAAATTTCCCCAAAAAACGAAAAACAGAATTACCATATGATCCAGCAATCCCACTGCTTGGTATACGTCCAAAAGAAAGTTAATCAGTCTGACAGAGATATCTGCACTCCATGTTTATTACAGCATTATTCACAATAGCCAAGATATGGAATCAAACTAAGTTTCTACCAATGGATGAATAGATATTAAAAAAAACTGTACATATACTCAATGGAATATTATTCAGCCATTAAAAAAGGATGAAATCCTGTCACTTGCAGTAACATGGATGAAATTGGAGGATACTGTTAAGTGAAATAAGCCAGGTGCAGACAGACAGATATCGCACATTCTCACTTCTATGTGTGAACCAAAAAAAAAAAAATGACCTCATGGAGGTAGTAATAAATTGATGGTTACCAGAGGCTGGGAAGGGTAGTGAGGAGGTGGGGTATGAAGACAGATTGGTTAGAAATACAGTTAAAAAGGGGAACACAGTTAGAGAAGAGAAATACAGCTAGAAAGAGTAAGTTCTAGTGTTTGATTTCACAATTGGGTGACTATAGTTAGTAATAATTTATTTATATTTCAAAATAGCTAGAAGTGAAGATTTAGAATGCTCCCAAAACAAATAAATAACTTGATGGATATGTCAACTATTCACATTTGGCCATTACATATTGTATGCTTGCATCAAAATATCATGTGTACCCCATAAATATGCACAATTATTATGTATCCATAAACATTAAAAAAAAATTACAAATAAACATCACCTCATACCCATTAGGATGGTCATTACCAAAAAGACAAGTGCGGTAAGGACATGGAAAAAAAGGCACCCTTATATACTGCTGATGGGAATGAAAATTGGCAGAACCATTATAAAAAACCAAATTGAGGTTCCTCAAAAAGTTATAAACAGAACTATCCTAACTATCCTAAGATCTAGCGATCTTACCACTGGGTATATATCCAAAGGAAATGAAAGCAGCACCTCAAAGAGATATCTGCACTCTCATCTTCATTGCAGCATGTGTGTATATATGTATACACACATACATACACAATATTTAAGGCTGAATAAAATGCCATTGTGTGTATATATGTATGTGTCTATGAATATATGTATATATTATGTGTGTGCATACATACACACACATAAAATGGCATTTTATTCAGCCTTAAAAAAGGATATATGTAACACATGGATAAACCTAGAAAATATTATGCTACGAGAAATAAGCCAGACAGAAAAATACCACATGATCTCGTTTATATGTAGTATCTAAAAAAGTCAAATTAGGCCGGGCGTGGTGGCTCATGCCTGTAATCCCAGCAAGCACTTTGGGAGGCTGAGGTAGGTGGATCATGAGGTCAAGAGATCGAGACCATCCTGGCCAACATGGAGAAACCATTTTTGTAAAAATACAAAAATTAGCTGGGTGTGGTGGCGGGTGCCTATAGTCCCCGTTACTCGGGAGGCTAAGGCAGGAGAATCGTTTGAACCTGGGAGGCAGAAGTTGCAGTGAGCTCAGCTGGCGCCACTGCAGTCCAGCCTGGAGACAGAGCGAGACTCCATCTCCAAAACAAAAAAAAAAGTCAAATTCACAGAAACAGAGAGTAGGATGATGGTTCGCAGGGGTGGTGGAAATGGAGAGATGTTGGACAAAGATAAAATTTAAATTATGTAGAATGAGTAAGTTCCAGAGATCTAACGTACACCATGGTGATGACCATTAATAATACTGTACTGTATACTTGAAATCTTCTGAGAGAAAACTCTTTAAAGTGTTTTCACCACACACACAAAAATTCTAACTGGCCAGGCATGGTGGTTCACCCCTGTAATCCCAGCAATTTGGGAGGCTGAGGCGGGAAGATTAAGCCCAGGAGTTCAAGACCAGCCTGGGCAACACAGTGAGAACTCCTTTCTCTAAAACAAAACAAAACAAAAAAGTATGTAAAGAGATGAATATGATAATTAGCTTGACTAATAATCAACATCAAGTTGTATACCTTAAATATATAAATTTTTTAAAATAGTAAAGAAAATATAATCATCATTCTCAGTAATCTCTTATTTCCTCTAGTTTTCTTCATAATTTACCACTTCCTGAAATTACATTACACATTTGTTCATTTCTTCCTCCATTAGAACATTGGCCCAAAGAGAACAAAAATTTGGTCTGTTTTAGTAACCACTGTATTCTTGTAACACTTAAGATATAGCCTGGCTATAGTAAACAATCTAAAAAATATTTGTTGAGTGAATGAATAAAACAAACTTGGAAGATATTTTAGAGATAATAACAACTATTAACCAAAGAAGAGGGAAAGCTAATATATGAACTGATGAAAAAAATATTTCCTAATTGTAGTAGTTTTTGTTTGAAACCTAAGAGGGCATACATTGTTCCTTAGGGTCAATACCATACGTTTTGATTTCCTAAACACTATCTAAGTCAAATTAGATTTACCTTCAAACTATTACACACGGTGCAGCCGTGCAGCGGAAAAAGCAGTAGATGGGGAGTTAGGAGACCTATGTTCTACATCCAGCTTTGCAATTAACTTGCTTTGTGACTTTGGGAAAATCACTTCCCTCCTGTGGGCCTGTTTCCTCATATGTTGGAGTACCTCGAGGATGAGAAGGGATTTTGTTTTTCCTGCTGTCTCCTAGGCGCTTAGAGTAATGCTGGTCCTGAGAAATCTGTTGAATTACTGAATGAATGAACAAACAAAATGAGGAGGCGGTACTTCATTACTGAACCTTGCTTGTGAAGAAACACAGCCGGCCAATGAGTTTAGTTTACTAAGCGCTTTCATGTGCTTTCAGGCAACACGCTCAGTGTCTCGCACACGAGGTTAATTCTATTTGCTCAATAAATGAATGAGTGAAGTGAAAGGGAAAGGGGGTAGTATTTCCGTTATAAGATGAGAAAACTAAGGCCGAGAGGGGAAGAGACTGGGTCCCACCACTCAATGAGTGCTTCTCAACTCGGGACCCTAACCGTACCTCCTTGTTCTTGCTCTGATCAGGCGCGGGACCACGATAGCGTTAACACCCTCTTTTGAATTCGTCCCTCATCCTCCTTAACTTTCCTTGAACGTGACCCACCGTCCACCCTTCAGCTTTACCTGAATCGAGACCAAAATTCTCTACGTGGTGTCCCTGAGACTGTCCACAGGAAGACTCGCCTGGTAATACCGGACAGATATCTCGCCGCCATCTTCGATGAGATCCACGGGCCTGAGCGCAGCCCTCAGCCAGCAGTGACGTGCCCAGACCAACCAATCGGATATAATCCCAGTGGCAAGAGCTTTCGTTTTCCTGTAGGCTTCCTCCCGCTGTGTACGCTGGGAAATGTAGTCCCGTAGCTGTTGCTGGCGGCGCCTGGACCGCGGCGCTCTTTCCGAGCATGACGGGAGATGTAGTTGAGGGGGGCCCCGGGAACGATTTGGGTGACGCCTTCTGGTCCGGGGGCGGGCGGTCATAGCGCTACTTGGCTGAAAGGAGGAGGAACTGGCAGCGGGGAGGAGGCTGTAGCAAGGCCTGAAAGGCTGCGTAACCAGGCAGGAGTAGGGGTTGGGGTTCGGGGTTGGGGGACAGCCAGGGATCGCGTCTGATATGCTGTTGGGGTCGTGACCGCCTAGGGGCCGAGGCAGGCACTGGTCAGACCCAGCCAGGGATCCTTGTCTTCGTCGAGCCTAATTTCCAGCAGCCGGGTAGGCCTCACCAGAGGCTCCTTTCCGTGAGGCCGCCCCCAATTCCTGCCCCTATTCTCTGCCTGGGAGATGGCTTCCCCGAGCCCCCCGCCGGAGTCAAAGGTAAGTAAGCACCCCTCGGGGATCCCGGTTGTCTCGCCACTACCCCAGCTAGGCCGCACCACTGCTTTCTCCCCGAGCCCCCCACCCACCTCCTAACCGCCTCTTTAGGGCCAGCGCCTTGCAAGGAACTCCCCACTAGTGCGCTGGGTTGCGGTTCGCGAACAGACTGCCCATTGGCCCCCCCCCCCTTTTTTTTTTTCTTTTTCTAGAGAGACTTGATAAATCGGCCAGAGAAAATAAATAATGCTCCAGACTAGCTCGCTCATTTGTGAGTTCTTCAGGTGAAGCACCATTTTTGACCTTCTCTTGTGTCTTCTGTTCCTGGCACAGTGCCTGGACCCCAAGGTACACGCCTAGAGAACCTCAAGGAATTGAATTGAATAGAGTCACAAGCCAGTGCAAATGGAAAATTGAAGTAGGCAGTGAGGTGAGGGAAGCTTGGAGAGGCCTTGGGGCAGTTTACTAAAATTAAACTGTTAGGGCATAATACATCAGAAAAGCCTTATCCATAGGTCCTTTCTAGTCTGAGATGTCTGTCAGTTACAGTTCGTTCCCAGAATTGGGCAATATATGAAACTTTCAGTTATCATGTTCCTCCTAGCCTATTTGGCCCCAATAAGTGATTGCCTCTGCCACTTTTAGTGGTAGAATTGTCCTTGAGACAACAGGAACTGACTACAGAAATCATACTATTTCAGGGGTTGCTGACATTTGAGGATGTGGCTGTGTTTTTTACCCAGGAGGAGTGGGATTATCTGGACCCAGCTCAGAGAAGCCTGTATAAAGATGTCATGATGGAGAATTATGGAAACCTGGTCTCACTGGGTAAGAATCTGCTGTTTCTCTAATTAAAATATCTAAGAAAGTAGAGAGAAATCAGACTAACAGAATATTTGGATGGAAACCAGTACCAAAACTGCTTAGTTCCAAAGTTCTGATTCAAACCTTTTAGCCATTAATTGTTTCCATACCTCTCATCCCTAGCTTCCTTGAAGTGACCAAACTGCAAGCCTTTCGGGCATCCTGTCTTCGTAATCTCATTCCCATATTGTTCTGTACTTTCCGTCCTGGCTTATCCTCCCACAGCTTTCCTCCCACCCCTTTTCACTCTGCCTTCTGGAGCCCCTGTTCGTCTTCACATAATGTTCCTTACCTCCTGGCCTTAACTGAAATCTGGCACTTTCCCAAGGACAACGTTTCTCTGGCAGTTTTTCAAGTGGGGGCCGCTTATTCTCCCACATCCGCCTCCTTCCCCATCCTTTGTCTCAGCGTTGGAAGGGGGAAGTTATTGTTCACTCAGCTTTTAAATGCTGTCCCCAAAGCATTAGTTTTCCACCTTCAAACAAAATCTCTCCTTCTTTGAGGTCTCAGCAGTCTTGCTTTTTCCACTCAATTCCTTTTCACTATCTGTCAACTTTTTGTTTGGTCCTTCACACATAACTTTGTCACATGTTTCATATCTATTTTAACTCATGCCATGGATGACCTAGTTAATACTTCAGCCTCAGTGGGTCTTACTTCAGGGACCCTGCTTTTCATTTTCACTCAGCACCTTACATCATTGATCATAGCAATTTTGTCATAACACGCAAATTGTAAATCCCAATACCCTATTCTCTGACCAGTTATTCAACAATGGAAGTTTATTAAACTAACTAGACAAGGGTAACCAAAACAGAGAGGCTTTCTCCCCTTATGGAGCATACTACCACTTCTCTTATCTTTACTACTCCTTTCCACCTAAACCCACTCATTATTAACGATGTTTCCTGTCCCTTGATGTCTCTATTTTTTCACCAAGGTGTCGATCCTCTCTGGGCTTGTCTCCCCATCTAATGACCAGCAAGCTCACCTGCCAGCCTGTCATTATTCTCTATCCATTCTGCAAACTTCAAATCCTGTGTTTGTTATAAAATGCACCTTTCCCTCTTTCCTACCCGAATTGCTAAACATAGCAGGAGAAATTCTCTAACCAAAAAGATTGATGTCCTGTATATAAGTATGGCCTTTTTCTTCTAGTCTCCACTGGGGTTTTTATGTCTTAGCAATATTTTTTGTCCTTGATATGCTCACTGCCCTGTTCTTTTTAGTGACTATTCCAAAAGCTTATCCATCATTCAGTAGTGAAGCTCACCTGTTTCTCAGAGAAAATAGGGGCCAATAAGCACGAACTCTCAACTTCTCTGCCTCTTATCTGCACACTTAAAGCTGCTCTCATCTTCTCACCTTTCCAGAAACTAATCAGTCATTCTTTTTTCCGTTATTGTTTCAGTCTCTATTTATTCTCCCTTATTCTGATGATTGGTATGTTCATAACTCTTCCAATAGGAGAAAAGACAGGAAAAAAGAAAAAATCCCTCCTATGAGCCAGACTCTCCCTCTTGCTGCTGCCTATAATTTACTGCTTGTTCTCTTCACAGTCAAGATTTTGTAAGAGTAGTTAATGTGTGTTCTGTACTTCTTTACCTCCCCTTGTGTCTGAGCCCCTTTGTGTTGCCTCTGATACTCCCTTTAAATTGTTTAACAGTGATCTGTAACAACATCATTGTCAAATGCAGTAGACCCTTTTGGGACCTTATTTTATTCGACCTCTCTATGAACATGTGAAAGTCTTTATTGTTTCCCTCTACTGGCTTGCATTCTCAGACTTCCCCTCAGTCTGTACTCTTTCCCTGGGGGACCTTACCTACACTCAGGTCATCAGCTACCACTCTGTGAAGATAAGTCCCAGGTTTTTTTTAGGACGTAGCCTCATTCTATTGCCCAGGCTGTAATGTAGTGGTGCGACCTCAGCTCACTGCAGCCTCCACCTCCTGGATTCAAGAGATTCTCCTGCCTCAGCCTCCTGAGTAGCTGAGATAAACAGGTGTGCACCACCACACCCAGCTAATTTTTGTATTTTTAGTAGAGAAGGGGTTTCACTGTGTTGGCCAGGCTGGTCTCGAGCTCCCGATCTCAGGTCTTTGGCCTCCCAAAGTGCTGGGATTATAGGCATGAGCCACTGTGCCTGGCCCAAATCTTTATTTCCACCTAAGAAAGGTAATGTGGAGCCTAACTGCCTAGGTTTAAATCCTGGTTCCACCACTTACTTAGCCTGGTGACTATAGTCTCTTTGCCTCAGTTTATTTTTTTATAAAATGGAAATAATAATAGCACCTACCTCATAGGGTTACTGTGAGCGTTAACTAAATTAATATATGTAAAACACTTAACACACTAACATGTAGTAAGAACAGTGTAAATGTTGACTTATATTGTTGTCATCGTCTTCTCTGTTGAGTTTCAAATTCCTAGTCATCTTTTGAAGACCACATGAGTAACTCAAACCTGGCAAGTTTCAATCCATTAAAATCAAGGGCCTTCTCTCCAGAGTTAAGCACTCCTTTCATTGTTTTACCTTGTATATACTCCTGCTATTGAGTTTATTATACTATACTACAATCATTCTATATGTGTTACTTTTCTAACCTCACTGATTACTGTGAGGATGGTAAATATACCTGTTTCATTTGATTTCTCCAGCACTTAACACAGAGCCAGGCCTATATTATATGCTTCTTAAATATTTGTATGACTAGGTACAGTTAATTTCAGACTTAGTATCTCTCAACTGGATTATTGCATTAACCCCTAAACTACCCCCTTGCCACTAGTCTCCTTTTTTAAAATATATTCTCTCTACTGCCACCAAAGTGATTTTGTATTAGTTAACTGTGTAAAACTTCTGATGGTTCCTGATAGCTTAAAGGATAAAAATCTTAATTTCTTATCATATAGGACCTTCCAAGTATAGCCTCTGCCTATCTTTCTTGCCTCACCTGTTTTTTCCTGCACACTACTTTAGTCTTCAGCCATATCAGCTGTTGATATGTGTGTGTGTGTGTGTGTGTGTGTGTGTTTTAATATGCCATGTTGTCTTTCAGTCACTGCCAGATTATCCATACATACGGTATTCTGGTTGATAGAACCAAATAAGTGCCCATATGTAAATACCATATGGACAAGGTGTGACAGTGTGCCCATAGATGATCTTGTACTTGTAGGCTGTCTTCTTTATTGCAGCTTAAATACAGCTTTCCGTCATTCATCATTTATCCTCCCACAGTCTTTTCATCGTGCTCAATAGACCCTATCTCCAGCCCCTTGGTGAGAGCTCCCTTGATAAGAGATCACTATTACTCTACTGTTGCAATGCTTCTACTTCATCTTAACTGCTTTTCATAATGCAACTCTCGTCTAGCTTTATAGTTTTGGCTTTTCATTCATACTTTTCTTGTTCAAGCTTATTAAAAAGAAAAAAAAACCTTCAATAGCTACATCAGTGATACGGTTGATAGCTTAATTTCTCAGATCTTTGACATCTTCAGTTTTAATGACTCTTTCCGCAATGACTTGCAGATTGCCACCTTCTTACTGTGTCTTCACATGGCAGAAGAGGGGGGAGAGAGAGAGAGCGCGCAAACATTCTGGTCTTTGTTCCTCTTTTTATAAGAACACTAATCCCATCATGGGGGCCCCACCATCATGAGCTCATCTAAATTTAATTACTTCCCAAAGGCCCCACCTCCAAATACCATCACATTGTAGATTAGGGGTTCACCATATGAATTTGGTGAGAACACAAACATTCAGTCTATAACACTGTCTTATCTCTTTTTTTCTCCTTGACAATTTAGTCTTTCCTCGTATGTTCACATACTTCTGTCCTTTTGGCTTCTGGTTTGATAGGTTACAGTTCTAGCTACCTTCAGAATAACTAGTGACTTCAGTTTCAATTCCAGGTTCTTTGGTGAAACCCACTTTGAGTCAACTATCTATGTAGAAAAATTGGCTATGAGCACAGGATGGGAAGATACTGCATAAGCATTACCAAGCCCAGATCTAATGGATAGTCATTTTAAGGCTGCTCTGTGTGGAGCCTTACACTTGTTTTCTTCACCTGCCTATCCTGTTGACCTATTTATTTTTATGCCAATGTCATTGTTTTATTTGCTTTAACAATATATTATATTTTATGTCTGGTAATATAAGTCATTCTTTAATAATCTTTTTCAGGATGTACTTCACTAGTCTGCCTTCTTCTAAACTTTAGAAGCATTGACTTTTTTATTGGTTCATAAATGATTTTTGATTGGAATGTGATTAGTTTCATAGATTGAAAGGAATTGAGATCCTTACAATATTGAATCTCTTTACCCATGTGGTTAACTCTGTTTAACTGTATCCTTTTGTCTTTCAGAAAAATTGTATGGAATATTTTTATGGCTCTTACACATTTCTTATGTTTATTCCTAGGTTTTATTTTTTTTGTTACTATTGTGAAGAGTTTATCATTTCTGTATAATATTTACTAACTTTTTTTGTATTAAGAACAAGCTTTTTAATCTTGTTATGATTATATTTTCATTTGCCTATTTCAGGAATTTTAGGTATACATTCATATCATCTTCAAGTAATGATAATTTTGTCTTACTCATTTGAATGAAATTGACAGAACAGTATCCACTAATCCAGCTAATATAACTGAACAAATATTCTGAAGAGACTGCCTTCTCACAAAGAATTTACAATCCAGTGGAAGAGACAAATAATAAACAGTTAAAAAAATGTAGTGTAATCATAGCAATAATAGAGTTATGGACGAGGGCTGGTAATAAAAAAATAGAACACCTAGATCTGTCTAGTGGACTTAGTAAAGGCTTTGTAGAGGAACTGTTGCTTTAAACTTAAAGATTGCTTTGAATCTTAAAGTGAAACCAAAAGTTTGCCAGGTAAACAGTGTTGAGGGACATTTAGTAAATGAGATATGTAAAGATAAGACATGAAAGAGTGTAACATAAACAATTTGCCTATATAAAGTATGATAAAGTAGGTAGGAACATGACTTAAGGCTCAGAGACTGTGTCATGAAGAGTTGTATCATAGCAAAGAGCTTGATTCAATCCTAACGGTGATGGGGAGCTGCTAAATCTACAGGTGATGACATGGTAGAATTCTGTTTTATAGAGATCTCTTCTCAAATCAGTAAGGCAGATATAATGTGTTGGTAATCTGAAGACTGGAGCCAAAGATTGTAAGGCAGCTACATGATTGTGAGGGTTAAAAGGTAAGTGCTAAAGATAAATCCAGGATTTGGATGATTGATTAACAATAAGAAGAAGGGAGAAATACAGGATGATTCCTGCTTTGAGACTGTAGGGTAATGGATGATGGTGCCTTTCAGGAGATAATTAAAGGTGGGAAAAGGCATTAGAGCAGATGATGATGACCATGTTAATTGTGAGCCCTTTGTGCGGCATTTAACTGGAGATGTCTGGAGGGTGTATATACAGAACAAGTAAGGATGTAAATGTGGGTAACAATAACAAAAATCAGTTGACAAAGGAAAAGAAATAAATGAGGGAAATTTATCAGAAAAAGCCAAAGAAGTAGGGAATGAAATAAAAGAATGTAATAGCGTAGAAACCAAAAACAGATAATGTCAAGAAATTGGGGTGATCAACAGTGTTAGGTGCTGCTGAATAACATAAGAACTGAAAAATGCCCGTTTTAGGCCGGGCATGGTGGCTCACTCCTGTAATCCGAGCACTTTGGGAAGCCGAGGTGGGTGCATCACCTGAGGTCAGAGTTCGAGACCAGCTTGGCCAACATGGTGAAACACCATCTCTACTAAAAATGCAAAAAAAATTAGCCAGACATTGTGGCAGGTGCCTGTAATCCCAGCTACTTAGGAGGCTGAGGCAGGAGAATCGCTTGAACCCGGAAGGTGGAGGTTGTAGTGAACCAAGATCGCTCCATTGCACTCCAGCCTGGGCAACAAGAGCAAAACTCTGTCAAAAAAAAAAAAAAAAATGCCCATTTTTTTAAAAAAAAAATTTGAGTCATTGGTAATCTAATGGGAAGTTTCTCTAGATACTGGAAACAGAAACCAGATTTTGCCATAGGTTGCAGAATAGGTTGAATAGGAAGAGGTTGGGCATGGAAAACATAAGAAATAGAAAACCTCAGTGTTAAGATTTTGTTTCAATGCTTGGCTTTCATAAAGAGAAGGATTTCAGGTTCAAGATAAAATTGGACGTATTTATGTAATGGTAGGAAAGTGTATATTGAAGAAAGAGGAAAGGCAGAGGATAATTAAGCAAATGCCCAGAGGTGAGTGGAATCGATAAGGGGTGGATGGATTAGCTTTACATAAGAATCAGATATATCTTTACGTACCATTGGCAGATAATTTTATAGGTAGAGGACAGAAAGTTTAGGGAGTTCTTTCATGTTTTTTCATTATGTGAAAGAAAATACAGCCCACCGAAAACAAATTTGAGAGGGGACACTATAAGTAGCCTTAGAAGAAATAAAATTTCTAGTAGTTTCTTAGAGGGATAGGAGAAGGTTATTTTAGAATAAAATAATGACTAGTTTGAAGTAAGCAAATGGAAAATTCAAAGATGACTCCACAAAAAAATTGAGAGAAAAGAGGATGTATGAAAAAGGAGCTTGTTTAGGGCCAAATATAAATTTGGTCATTATTGAATCTTCTGGTGGAATTATCTAATATCTATTCCAGCAAGAGATGGAAAATCAGGAAGATGTCAGAAGCAGGCCTAAATGTACTATATACCACTCTGTTATATGATAGACCACTGTGCTGTCTTTTCTTCAACACATCCAAGATTTTCATTTCTCAGATGTCATGCAGCCTCTCA
The DNA here is from genome assembly GCF_003255815.1 of Theropithecus gelada. NCBI lineage: Eukaryota > Metazoa > Chordata > Mammalia > Primates > Cercopithecidae > Theropithecus > Theropithecus gelada. Next base: position 39,603,108 of record NC_037683.1, on the reverse strand, counting down.
GTTGGAACAAGATGGTGAACCTTGGGTCTTACATTGTTAGAGAGTTTAGAATCACTTGTACTTGCGGTATGATTTGTGGTTGGTGAAGTCATAAGCCACCACAGACTGCCCTTTTTGGTTGTTACTCCCACGAACTCTGACCATGTTTCTTAATACTTATTTTATTCTGCATCCCAATATCATAGACTCTCTGTCACCTAACCCTTTATTATTGTTTTTAAAAGCCATTTTGTCTCTTTATACAGGAACTGCTTTTTACTTAATATTTTCTTTATCATATTATTTTCTTTCCCCATTTTTTACTTAACATCCATTCCATTTGATTGGGGAGGTGGGGGGGGGGCTTCATGTCTTATCTCTGAATCCTGGCTGATTACAGTGTTTCTGGAGTGCTTTTGATGGGCAGTGAGTAAATGCTTGTTAATAAATGAATTATTGTTTCCCCTGGATCTTTGTATTTTATTCTTCTTAGCATCTTTTTTTATTTTTATTTTTATTTTTTTGAGATTAGGTCTCACTGTATTGCTTAGGCTGGTGTGCAGTGATGCAAACATGGCTTGCTGCAGCCTCAACCTGTTGGGCTTAAGTGATCAATCCTCTCACCTCAGCTACCTGAGTAGCTGGGACTACAGGTGTGTGCCACCATGCCTGGCTACTTTAAAAAAATTTTTTTCTTTTTTGGTAGAGATGAAGTCTCACTGTTGCCCAGGCTGGTCTCAAACTCCTGAGCTCAAGTGATCCTCCCACCTCACTCCCCCAAAATGCTAGGATTACAGGCATGAGCCACTATGCCTGGCCATTAGCATCTGGTCCTTTCTGTTAATTATTTGGTCTGATCATACTCCAATAATGTTTTTTCATCCTAAATTTTCCTGAACTTAGTGGGGATTTTTTTTCATCCTACCCTGTTTTCTTTGATAGACTGATTAATCCCACCTTGACTTGATTTGTTTCTTTCTTTGCCCATTTTACTTTGTTTCTCCTTGCTTCAAAGACCTTGATTGATCTTTGTATTTCCTGTTTATTATTCCAGATGTTTTGAACAGAGATAAGGATGAGGAGCCAACCGTAAAACAAGAAATTGAAGAAATTGAGGAAGAAGTGGAACCACAGGGTGTAATAGTTACAAGAATCAAAAGTGAAATTGACCAGGATCCTATGAGTAGAGAAACCTTTGAACTTGTTGGTAGGTTAGATAAACAAAGAGGAATCTTCTTATGGGAAATACCAAGGGAATCTTTGACCCCGGAACAGAGAATGTTCAGAGAAAACACTAACATTATCCGTAAAAGACCAAACTCAGAAGAGAAATGCCATAGATGTGAAGAATGTGGAAAGGGTTTTGTCCGCAAGGCCCATTTCATTCAACATCAAAGGGTCCATACTGGTGAGAAACCTTTTCAGTGCAATGAATGTGGGAAAAGTTTTAGCCGCAGTTCATTTGTTATTGAACATCAGAGAATTCACACTGGGGAAAGGCCCTATGAGTGTAATTACTGTGGAAAAACCTTTAGTGTGAGCTCAACCCTTATTAGACATCAGAGAATCCACACTGGAGAAAGACCCTATCAGTGTAATCAGTGTAAACAGAGCTTCAGCCAGAGAAGGAGCCTTGTTAAACATCAAAGGATTCATACAGGTGAGAAACCCCATAAATGTAGTGACTGTGGGAAAGCCTTCAGTTGGAAATCACACCTTATTGAGCATCAAAGAACTCACACTGGTGAGAAACCTTATCACTGCACCAAATGTAAGAAGAGCTTTAGTCGAAATTCATTGCTTGTTGAGCATCAAAGAATTCACACTGGGGAAAGACCCCACAAATGTGGTGAATGTGGGAAAGCCTTTCGATTAAGCACATACCTTATACAACACCAAAAAATTCACACTGGCGAGAAGCCTTTTCTTTGTATTGAGTGTGGAAAAAGTTTCAGTCGGAGCTCATTCCTTATTGAACATCAGAGGATCCATACTGGTGAAAGACCTTATCAATGCAAAGAGTGTGGGAAAAGTTTCAGTCAACTTTGCAACCTTACTCGTCATCAGAGAATTCACACAGGAGACAAGCCCCATAAATGTGAGGAATGTGGGAAAGCCTTTAGTAGAAGCTCAGGTCTTATTCAGCATCAGAGAATTCACACCAGGGAGAAGACTTATCCATACAATGAAACTAAGGAAAGTTTTGATCCAAATTGCAGTCTTGTTATACAGCAGGAAGTCTACCCTAAGGAGAAATCTTATAAATGTGATGAATGTGGGAAAACTTTTAGTGTTAGTGCTCATCTTGTACAACATCAAAGAATCCACACTGGTGAAAAGCCCTATCTATGTACTGTCTGTGGGAAAAGCTTCAGCCGGAGCTCATTTCTTATTGAACATCAGAGAATCCACACTGGTGAGAGACCCTATCTGTGCAGACAGTGTGGAAAAAGCTTTAGTCAACTTTGTAATCTTATTCGACATCAGGGTGTTCACACAGGTAATAAACCCCATAAATGTGATGAATGTGGAAAGGCCTTTAGCCGGAACTCGGGTCTTATTCAGCATCAGAGAATACACACAGGAGAGAAACCTTATAAGTGTGAGAAGTGTGACAAAAGTTTCAGTCAACAGCGCAGTCTTGTCAACCATCAGAAGATGCATGCAGAGGTGAAAACCCAAGAAACCCATGAATGTGATGCTTGTGGTGAAGCCTTTAATTGCCGCATTTCTCTTATTCAGCATCAGAAATTGCACACAGCATGGATGCAATAAATGTAGAGCGATACATAAGCTCAATTTGATTTGAGACTAGTTACCCAAGTGCAGTTTTAGTATGGCTCAACGTGGGTCAAATTTGGTGATAAAGCAAATTCTCCTTGGCCTCAGACAAATGGTTTCTAAAGATTCTGTGAATAGTGAACAACTGCCCATGAGCATCTGACTTCCCTTACTCTTTGTTTGATGATCATAAAGACTTAGTAATTTATCTAAGTATCTTTAATAAATCTTTCAGCAGAGAGATTAAATCTAGGTTCAGAGCATGGGTGCTCTGAGGGACAAAGTAGGATTGCTATAAGGGAGCTGGAGCAGCTGATATTGGAAAACTGAGAATAATGATTCAAAGAGTCTTCTGTCACCATCTCATATTGTGGTTCTTTCAGTTCCATGATATGTTTGGCTCTGCATGCCAAAGTCCAGTAATTAAGCACATATAACTTGTCAAGGAAACAAAGCCCAAATGTTTTTGAAATCAATATACAGTTTTTGTCCTTGTTTAAGTAAGCCAGATGTTTGGCATGTGAGTTAAAGGCAGTTCCAATGCCTGATGGTTCCCAGATCTATGAAATGAGTGGACCATTAACCTTACATGTAAAGATTATGTTAGTAATTAAGAAACCTAACAAAGGTGTTACCAAGGAACCTTTGGGAGTGCCTTTTTTGTTTCTCAAGATGGACCCAAAAAAGTGGAGGAAAATACTGTTCTTTTGTGCCCTCCTACCTGTGAAAGATATTTGTAGTCCTATGTGAATGAGCTTATTCCTCCACAACCAGGTGCATATAAAAGTGTACATATTTTGATTGCCAAGAATTGGAAATGAAAAGACCTGGAGTCTATGCTAGGAAGCTGAGATATTTTGGTATTGCATTGGTTTTTATGATAACTAGGTTTTGCATGCAATTAAAAATCCTTATTTCTTGTTCTAGGGCTTCCCTTAGTTAATGGTTATTATAAACCTATTACTTCATCTGTTTTAACCATTAAAACCTGTTTTGTTTTTTGCTTTGTGTAAGAGTTGTTACTTGAGTGTAAAACCAATTCTGTGAAAAGTATTACTGTATTTTTAAAATTAGAATCAAAGATAGGAAGGAAATTGCTCTCATTTGTTCTGTGTGTGACTAGTTAACCTTTTCTGGAGTAGCTCAATTAAGCCCAGGTTCTTTAGTTTCTGAGTATAGAATTCCAAATTACCAGAATTCTGCAATTCCAGCTTCCTAGTAGTTTGAGCAAATGACCCCTCCCTTTCTCCTGTATCTCAGTCATTCTAAAAATTACCTCCAGACTTTCATCTTCCTATCTCTTTATGTGTGTACCTGCATGTGAGTGTGGAGATTATGATACATGTATAGAAAGATAGATATCTTTGTGCACTCCCTTATTCAAATTAGGTACTCATAGTTACTATACAGCTGACATTTAAAAACAATTTGTAGTACAAGGAAAAGTACAAAAAACAACATACTGCACCTGACTCGTCCATAAAATTATCCTGCCCTGGATCTTCCCAATTGTACTTATTTTACACCAGTTCCCAGATCAGGATCTCAACTAATGAGGTTCTTAGACCTGTTCTCAGTATTTTAAAAATCTATCATGTATGTTTTCACTACATGTACACTGAAACACAATTCTTTGCTTTTTCTTGAAGTCACATCAGTTTCTTGTATGGTTATCTTCCATAGCAGAAGCACTGGCTGCTGTTGACCTCATAGTAGTTTGACCCATGTTTATATGAGGTATTCCTACATAATTTTTAATATCCTTGGACATGAATCTGGAATTTATGGAAATTTTGTAATTTTAAGATCCTTGGACAACTCAGAACTCCAGTAACAGTTAACAATTCTTGACTGCATGTACAAATCATTGCTTATAAAAAACATAGCCCCCTGAAAAATCATTTTTAAAAATTATACTTTAAGTTCTGGGATACATGTGCAGAACGTGCAGGTTTGTTACATAGGTATACATGTGCCATGGTGCCATTTTGCATGGTGCCATTGCAGAAATTTTCTTCCATTCTGTAGGTTGCCTGTTCACTCTGATGCTAGTTTCTTTTGCTGTGCAGAAGCTCTTTAGTTTCATTAAATCCCATTTGTCAATGTTGGCTTTTGTTGCAGTTGCTTTTGGTGTTTTAGTCATGAAGTCTTTGCCCATGCCTATGTTCTGAATAGTATTGCCTAAGTTTTCTTCTAGGGTTTTTATGGTTTTAGGTCTTACATTTAAATCTTTATTCCATCTTGAGCTAATATTTGTATAAGGTGTAAGGAAGGGGTCCAGTTTCCACTTTCTGCATATGGCTAGCTGGTTTTCCCAGGACCATTCATTAAATAGGGAATCCTTTACCCATTGCTTGTTTTTGTCAGGTTTGTCAAAGATGAGATGGTTGTAGATGTGTGGTGTTATTTCTGAGGCTTCTTCTATTCCATTGGTCTGTGTATCTGTTTTGGTACCAGTACCGTGCTGTTTTGGTTACTGTAGCCTTGTAGCATAGTTTGAAGTCAGGTAGTGTGATGCCTCCAGCTTTGTTCTTTTTACTTAGGATTGTCTTTGCTATGTGGGTTCTTTTTTGGTTCCATATGAAATTTAAAGTAGTTTTTTTCTGGTTCTGTAATAAAAGTCAATGGTAGCTTGATGGGAATAGCATTGAATTTATAAATTACTTTGGGCACTATGGCCATTTTTATATAAAAATTTATTTTTTAAAAAAAGCAATTAGGTGTCCATTTCTGTTTCCCAAGAAAATTATAAAAGGTATGCAGAGGGCTCTAGAGAGGGAAATGAAGTATCTAGAAGAGAAGGGAAGGAAAAAGTTAAATCAAGAGGAGGATGCTCAAGATGAGGCTAAAAGATGAGCACCAGGGAAGATGCATAGCATCTGAAGGCAGGGGAATTGTGAGATAACTGGTAGCTACAAATTGAACTCCTGATTTCTTGATGAATTGGGAATATGAGAGGAGGTAAGGCTGCCCTTCCATAAGGGCAGATCAAGAGTTGTCATGCCAGGGAGACTATTCTGCCTAAAATTCTGTGGTGCTATTTTGTATTTAAGTATGCTGTGTATGTTAAAAGGGCACATATTTGAAGTGTTCAGCTCTTAGTTTTCACTACTAACCACCTATTTAACCAGCACCCAGCTTAAGAATAACATTACTAGTACTACAAATACTTCCCTTGTGCAACTTTGCAAATATTAAACCCCAAATCCTGTGTTCCATTTTAAGTCGAGACAACCTGTAAGTGAATGGGAGGGAAAGATTTGGCACCAGATTTTTTGTTTGTTTTTGTTTTTTGTTTGTTTTTTAAATCGTCACCTGGTTCTCATTAAGTGTGCAAGGACCATGGTTCTTGACCTTCCTTAGATTTGTGGATCTTAATTCTCAGAAAATTGCATTTGCAAAATATTGTGCCAGGACCTTGTTTCTGTGTAAAAACCTCAAGAGGTCTTTAAAGTAGTACAGTTAAGAGATTATGGTGCTTCAACTAAGGCAGTGGGAATGTGAGAAAGAGATGGATTTTAGAAATATTTATAAACAGAGTGAAATTTTGTTGCTAATTGGAGGAGAAAACTAAGGAAGAGTAAAGATTCAAAGTCACTTTGGGTGGTGTTCTTATTCAGTGAGACAGGACAAAAAAGTGTACCTTGTATGGAATGAGGAGATCACTAATATTTTGAATGTCTGTTTGTCTGTGAGATAGTAAAGATGTCCAGAGGCAATTGCGGATATGGATATGGTGCTCAGGAAAAAGAACTGGGCTAGAAATGGATTTAGGAATTCACCAGTGTTTCGATATGAATGGATTAAGCTTTAAGGAAAGAATGCAGCAAGAAAAGAAGTCCAGAGATGGAATCCTAGGGCCTACCTGTTTAGTGGGTAGGCAAGGTGCAAAGGAAACAGGAACAACCAGAAGTATGGGAAACCCAACATGTAATGATAACTTCTGTCGGAAAGTGATCCAGAAGCGTGCTGCAGAGAGACTGAGGAAGGGTTGAAGAGTGTCTTTTGGATTTGATAGTTAGTCATTAATGGGTTTCTGTAAGAACAGATTCTGGAGTTACGAAGAGCCAGTTTTCAGGGGGCTAAATAGTGTCTGGAGAGTAGATCATCAGCTCCCAAATACGGTCAATTCTTGACAAAAATTATTCTACATTCAAGTGGTAAAAATAATAATATAATATAATTGTTAAAAAAAAGATAAATTGATTATTAGAGACCTTTGTTCTGAAAGTATGCTCTTTTCTAAAAAAAACTAAGTCCTTTTTTGAAATAATAGTGATTTGGGAGGATAGTCTGTTACATTTATGTCTTTACTTAAAATAAATGGCAATCCTTTATTGGTTATTCTTTTTACTTGCTTAATTTTACTATTCTATAAAGTTAGAGAATAAAAATAGATTACTCATCTGTGACTATAAAGAGGGCTGTAGATGAAGATTTAAAAAAATTGAGTAGATAGCCAGTTGAGGGAGAGGAGTGTTTTATGACCCCAGGTGGGTAGTAGGGGTGGGTTGATTGGTTTGTTTGAATGTAAGGCCATCTATAACTATAATGCACAAACAAAAGAGAGACATTTGCTTTACTGCACAAGTGGGACAAGATCAGTTAACTTGTATTTTAAAAATTTAAGAATACCTGCGAGGTGTTATGTCAGTTTGATAGTTGCATCAAGCAGCCCTTTATCATCAAGGAGACTTGAAGACTTGAGGAATGCATAGTAAGCTACATGTGTTACATAAGACGGGGAAAAAAATCACCCAACTTTCCAAAACACTGAGTTTTGATTGTGTGATTTCATTCACACAAATAAAACATGGTGTGTGCGTCTTTCCCGTGTTGTTGCCTATCTGGGAGCCATGCTCTAAGAACAGGTTTCTCATGTTAATCCGCTGGCTGACGTAAGTCCCCACATAACATGACAGTCATTGTGTCCCTGCAACCCAGAAGCGCACTCTGAACAGGACAGAGTAACAGAGCAGGAGAAGGAAAAGTTGTACGTTGCTGCAGAAGGCTGCCTTGACCTTGATTATCTTAGGAGGGCAGAATACATTTCTCTGACACCTGAGACCCTGGGCTACTGCCTAGCCCTAGCTATTCTGAACTGCCAAAAGAATTAGTGCTATGTTTAGAAAATGCCCTATTTTTCATCTGCCACCCTACTCAGCCTGGCTGAGTCTGAGCGTATATGTAAGTCTTTCCGAGAACTAGGTAAAGAATTTTGAGCTTTTATTTGTTCCAAGCGCTTGCCTATCAGGTTGCAATGAAACAGACTTTATTAAGATGGTAAATGGCTGTGCTACATACAAGGAGTTGTTTGTTGTTTTCTCTAGTCTAAAGATATCATGTCTACTCACCTACTCCACCAACAAAAGGCCAGGTGCTACATTGGATTGCTATTATACACACTTAGCTGGCTCCTGGTTCTCTCCTGATCCTCTACATTCTAGAAAGTAATTTTCAGTGCTGCTCTTATGTTATTCTTTCCTTAAATGTCTTCCACAGTTCCCTATTTCTCATCACTTCAAGGCAAGACATTCTAAAATACCTCTGCCCATCCATGTGCCACTCCATTATGGGAAATCAGCCTTACCATTCCAGGTTGATTTCCCATAATTCTCTCAACACATGGTTTGTACTGTAGTAAGGACACGTAATTCATGGTCATTCTCACTCATGAGCCTTTACCTTTCTTCAAGAGCCAGTTGACAGGGAAAACTAATATTTATTCACTACTTATGTATCTGGCACTGTACATAAAATATTGCCCACACAACAAGCCTCTTTTACAGATGTGAAGACTGAGGCTCACAGAGACTGTTTCCCAAGCTCATGTAACTAATAATAAACTGCCTTCAGCTAATCCTCCCTCTTCCATAAAGTATTCCTTCCCTTTTGATCTCAGCATCTAGCCTATGCCACTGCAATTTAGCACATTATTGTGTACAATTTTCTTTGTTTTCTGACTGCATGCTTGTCTTCCTCATTTCCGTGGTAAGCATAGAAGGACCATGTAGTATCTTTACAGTGCTGAGCATACAGTAGGTGCTGCAAGAGTATTGCTGGCTGATTTTTATGTATGTTATACGTATTGATGCCCAGTACTGAGTGCTTTAGATTATTTCAAGAGGCTTAGACTGCTTTCCAGCCAGAATACCATGTTTATATGAGCAGCAGAAAAAGAGTTGTGACTGGCTGTGTTGAGCTTTGCATCACTTCTCTCTCTTAATTCATCCTCTCTACAAAATGGGCTTTGGGATTGGTAGCATTGCGTGAGCCCACCAGGCTACATTAAGCATGGGCAATTTATCTTTTACTCTAGAAATGTGGCAGATATTGTTCCAAGGGCAGGTTTACAGTTCTTTATCTGAAAGCCTTGAGGCCATCTGTGCTTTGGAAATCAGAATTTTTTTCAGATTTTAGAGAGTAAATATATTGCTTGTGCTATATATCGTATAACTCCCTCTTCAGGGTCTGAGGAAGCACCTGCAATCAAGCATGTTAATATTGCTGCATCTCAAATGGAGTAAAGATAACAGGTTCAGGTCAGGTTTTGCCACCAAATAATTTACTAAAACTTACAAGAAAACTCTTGGTCTTCAGAGTTTTTAGATTTCAGAATTGTGAATAAGAGATTGTGAACTTGTTATTGAGATGTATTAACTTATTTATTCTTTCAACAATATGTGATCATGTACTTTTTCTTATTTTGGTGATGACGAAACTGAAAGACAGAAAGGTATAATGTGTCCAAGGTCACATGGCTAGTAAGTGACAGGGCTGGCATTTGAATCTATGCTGTCTGACTCCAGAACCTGTGCTTTGAAGAACCCTGAGTACTTCCACCCAAGAGGACTTTGCAAATCACACTAGCCTAAATCTCACCACCAACTGGTTATGTGACCTTGGAAAACTTCTTTAGCATGCTGGACCCCAGTTTTCTCCTCTGTCGCTGTGAGTGACATCTAGACGGCAGCTGGAGTATTTCATTCCAGGAGGGCTAAATCAGATGATCTGGAACTCCCATTTCTGCTTTGCCTAAAGCTCACTCCAAGATTTCTGCAAGTTTCTAGAAGCTTATCTTCTCACTGTCACGGTTGTTTTTTGTTTCTCCTAAATTAATTCACATTATGAATCATTACGAATCATCTCAGTACCTTGTTTTTATAAAGCATGATGTATGTAGACTCAAATGGGAAACTCAGTTTTTCCTCACAAGAAGACAGTATCTTTAGATTGCTTAATAATAGTTATCCTCGGCCGGGCGCGGTGGCTCAAGCCTGTAATCCCAGCACTTTGGGAGGCCGAGACGGGCGGATCACGAGGTCAGGAGATCAAGACCATCCTGGCTAACATGGTGAAACCCCGTCTCTACTAAAAAATACAAAAAACTAGCCGGGCGAGGTGGCAGGCGCCTGTAGTCCCAGCTACTCGGGAGGCTGAGGCAGGAGAATGGCGTAAACCCGGGAGGCGGAGCTTGCAGTGAGCTGAGATCCGGCCACTGCACTCCAGCCTGGGCGACAGAGCGAGACTCCGTCTCAAAAAAAATAAATAAATAAAAAATAAAAATAATAGTTATCCTCCTTCTCAAAAGCCCGTCACCTCCTCACAATTACATATTGCCCTAGCTTCTTTCCTGCCTCCTCCTTTTCCTTCCTTTCTCATTTCCTCCTCTCTTCCCTCATTTTCTTGCTCATTCCTTTCCTTCTTTCCCTCTTCCCTCTTCAGAGCAAAAACAAATTCCTCTTTTTATTCTTTCCAGAACTTAGTCATTTGTGTGTTTGTGTGGCTTTAGCTCTTGATAGCTTCAAAATGTCATCTTCTCCCAGTGACTTATGAATGTGTTTTCTTACATACAGGCAGTATCCTGTGTGTGAGTTCCCTTCTTTTGCTTTCCTGTGATGTCCAACCTGAATGTCATCTCCCTTTCCTACACCCAGACATCTGATTCTACACCCTGACTCTCCTTCCCACTTACCAACCCCCAGTCAATGGTTTGTGTGTTTCTTGCTTAGCTATTTAAGCTTAATTGTCTGGTGTGCCCTAAAGCTGAAATTTCTCTATTTTTCATGTCTAGTACCAGGTTTTAGTTTTAGTAGGTGTTTAATAACTACTAAAATAAATCTGACAAAGTAACCAAAGCTGGAAAGCCACTAAATACTCACTCAGAAATCACAGCGAAATTGAAGTCTGTAGCCTTGTGAAACACTTGTCTGCATATTACCCTGAAAGGAGGAAATTACTGGGATTGAGATTTCAAAGACAACTGTAGTCCTTTAGTAGGGAAAATATATCAGATGATAGCCAGGAAAATGCATTATATAAATCCTCATTCCCAGTAAAATGTAATTCAGCCTTGACCAAAATATACAAGTAACTCATCCTTGATTATAAATTCATGCTTAACTGATAAGAATCTAAGAGGTTTCTTTAGATACCTCTTAAAATATCTAAAGAATTTAGCAATGCTGAGTAAGATCTAGATAAAAATTATCTGGAAGAAAAGCTTTGTCTCACAAGGTGTTACCTACCAGCTTTTAGGACAGCTTGGCACATAGTAGGACATGAAATGCTTGATGATTGACTGAAATGTACAAGGAGAAATGTACAAGACCTACGCCACGGGTGGCAGAGATATTGAACACAGCCTGTAGCCTTGCCCTGTAAGATCTCTGGCTGTGTGTCCATTTTATGAGCAAGAGACCTGAATTTAGAAGACATGAATTTTAATCTCTCAGCTCTACCATAAATGTTTGACCCTCCGTAAGTAATTTTAGTTCTCTGGGCTTTGTTTTATCATCTGTAAAATGAAAACCATGGGCTTAATAGATCTCTAATACAGGCTTGAGTTGCTTGTATGAATATAGTTGCTTTTAGAAAAGTAATGACAAGTACATGGAAATAAACATTCAAATACTGTAGAGGGCAGGTAATAAGGAAAAGTCATCTCTCCTGTGCCCCCACTCCCAGGTCTTTCTCCTTAAGAGTAAGCCCCTTTGGCTAATTCTGTCTTATTCCTCTAAATAATATGTTAAGCCTCTGTTACTTCATTTGTTAATCTATACAATACCATTTGTCTTTGTATTATTCAAGGTAAGAAATTTAGCATACTATCATATTTTAATTTTAGATATATATTTTAATGATTTATATCCTTTTCCTTTATTACTTAAATAGAATTAAAGCACTATTTCTTAACCCATCAGTTTTAAGTAGTATTCCTGACTCTCTTTGCTTTCCTCCACTTCTTCTCCTCCTTATATTTCCCGCTTCTGTCAGTTAAATCATTACTTTTACACTGTCCAAAGTCATAATATTTAAATTCTCTTTTATAACTCTGATTGTCTTAAGTGCTTTAACTGTAGGTTAATTCTGAAAATTGAAAGTCAATACAGTATCATTATGTGAATATTATTTACTGCAAAACTACGAAATGTACCTGGACGTGCAGATGACAAGGTAGTCCTGTTTCACCAAATCTGGGCCACTTGAAGAGGAATGCTCCAAGCATTGAAGTCACATGAATTATCTTATTACACTCCACAAGTTGCTCAAAATCATTCTACATTTTTAGCTGTCTTCGTATTGTGAATGGCTTTAAATTTTCAAATACCCTCAAACTTGAAATTTAGATTGGTAGTTCTCAAACTTGACTGTACATTGGAATCAGAGGGAACTTTAAGAAATCTAATAGAGGATCCTAGGTCTAGAGTTTCTGATTTAATTGAGCTGGGGTGTGGCCTGAGCATCAGAGTTTTTAAAATTTTGCGACTTGATTCCAATGAATAGCCAGAGTTGAAGACCTTTACTGTTGAAACCCAGTCATGTCTAGTAGAGTCAAAAGTAATGAAATACACTGAGTCTTTGGACAACAAGAGCAGAAAAGTGAAACCCGATAGCAGCTGAAGGTTTATAGAATATTTATTTCTTTTTTGGTTGCAGCTATCTGCTTCCCAACCTACCACTGCTAAGACTGTTTCATAAGATGAACTTCTCTACACTCAGCTAATGAGGTGTTTCAATCAGCAGCTGTTCTTTGGATGAGAAGCCGATACTGTTTTAAAGCCTATTATTTTCTTGGGTGGGTATTCTGGAGCATGGGGAGCTGAAAGTGTTGCAAGGAAACTGCTGTGTGAAATTTGATTAGATCCTTGGTATTCATTTTTATGTTTCAATAACTGATTTGTTTTTTCTCCCCATTGTACTTAAGATTTAATATCTGTTGTATTTCCAGCAGTTCAAATCTAATTGTGTCGAATTTCCAGGATTGGAGGAAAAGTTGCTCCCATTCAACCCTCCTACTAGAAGCGCTGGAGCTAGGCTGGCGAGCATTGGACCCTAGTAAGTGTAGCAGGCTGTGAAGAGCGACTGGGTGGAAGCAGCCCCGGAAGAGCCCGTGTGAATGTACTGTCCTTTGGCCGCCTGGCAGTTAGCCTAGAAGACAAATATGAGAAAGGAGACGAGTTAGAGTAAATGTGACCCCACCTTGACCCTGTCTACTTCTCATGGGAAACCAGCCAAACCTTCACTCAGATTTTCTTCTTTTTAACAGCGATGTTGCTGAATATTGCTGCTGACACCATCCCCTTCTATCAAGTGTCTCCCCTTTTTATCCCAGTTTTCTGAGCATTTCTTTGGTAAGGTTGAGGTTTGTGTCAGTTACTGGGGAAATCTCTGTTCAGTACCAACAATATTGCAGCAACAGTACTGGAAACTGAAGTTGAGAAATTTCTCACTAGTATAGTACACTATACCAAAAGAAAAACATGTTTATTTTTTAAATATTTCCATTTTTGACCTATATTGGTCTAGAAGAATATGTAATTTTTATTTAGTTGTTATCATAGTATCATTTGCTTTCCTGTATACATTCCAGTTAAAGATAAATTCAGAATTATGAAACTTATGATAATATTTGAATGTCACTCAGTGGTACCACTTCTTCCAGTCAGTGTTGCTATTGTCTGTTGTCTCCAGGACTTATTTCTACATTTTACATCAATGGTTCTCCAAGTGTGTTTCATGGTCTACCAGCATCCCTTAGGAACATGTTAGAAATAGAAACTCCCTGGCCTTACCCCAGACCTACTGAATTAGAAACTCAGTGGGTGAGACCCATAAGCTGCATTTTTAACAAGCGCTTCAAGTGAGGGTCGGGGAAATGAAAAGAGGTTGCTAACGGGTACAAAAATACAGTTAGAGAGAAGGAATAAAGTTCTAGTGTTCGATAGAACAGTAAGGTGATTATAGTAAACGATGATTTATTACATATTTTAAAATAGCTAGAAGAGAAGATTTGGAATGTTCCCAACTCAAATAAATAATAAATATTTGGAGTGAATACCCTAATTATCCTGATTTGATCATTAAACATTTTATGCGTATATAAAAAATCACAGATGCCCCATAAATGTATACAATTATTATGTGTAAATATAAAAGATTACAACAAAACCAAGTCCTTCAAGTGATTCAGATCCACACTGGAGCTTGGGAAGCACCATCCTTGATGATAAACTCAGCTTCCCTTCTTCTGTGTGGATGTCCCTATGAGCTGCGCTTTCACAATCCCTCCATCATGTGAGCTAGGTCTCCTCAATCCATCAGCCATGCAGCAGCACCGCTGCACTCTGCTTTCCACAGTCAAGGTAAAACACTACTTTGAAAATCTCATACCTCTCTTATGCCTGTGAGATGATTATTTAGCTTCCCTGGGGCCTTCCTTCCCTTTAGGGCCTCATCACCACACTGCTGACTACTCTTGGTTCCTTGCCTGGCTTCCTCTATGGTCAGCAAGCTAACAGAGGCTATTGGTAAAGTTTGTCACTATTCTATCTTCCTATTAAACTTTCACTCTTCTACCCTGCTATTTTGCATTCAGGTTTATCTGAATCTTCCTGCATGCTTTAGACAGCTGTTAGGAAAATTCAGGAATGAAGCTACCACACACTCACTCTTATTTCAGCTGCACCTTACCTGATGCTTGACCATGTCTGGCCATAATGTGTGATCAATTTCCTAACAAGTTCCTTTAACTGCTTTTCTACCCTTTCCGACTGTCAGTATTGAAATTTCCATTTCTTCATCATTCTCAGCAGATACCCTCAACTGTAATCAGTCATCAACTGCTACATCTCTTGACTTATATAGAGCTGATTCCAACCATATTCTCTTTTCTGCCTCTTCCCTCCTTTTTGTCGTACACCAGCTGTGCCACCTATGCTTAATATTGAGTCTCATGCAGTCCTGCTCCTCTGAGTTCGTCTCCACTCAATTATCCCCACTCTCCTCATCTTTACTGTCTCCTCTGGTTCCTCTTTCTTTACATTTAAGTATGCAAAGCTCTCTCCTATTTGGCTAAACTCCAAGCTTCCTGGAGGACATGGCTATGTCTGATTTGTTCACCCCAGTTCTCGGCTCATAAAGGGTATTTTTTAAATTTTGGTTATTATTTGAATAAAAACTTCGTTGGTCCCCATTTCTCCTGGCAACCTTTCTGGGTCTTTTTCTGAAAAGCTTCTTGAATGGGCACCTTCCCTTTCCTCTTTATTGAAGCTGTTTCAGTGAGGGTCACTGATATGCTCCTAAATGCCTATCTCAGTGTCTTTTCTTGACCTTTGTTTTGAATCTCTCTATAGCATGTTATTATTAGCCCTTTGAAATTCTTTACTTGGCTGGGTGCGGTGGCTCACGTCTGTAATCTCAGCACTTTGGGAGGTTGAGGCGGGCAGATCACCTGAGGTCAGGAGTTTGAGACCAGCATGGCCGACATGGTGAAACCCCGTCTCTACTAAAAAATACAGAAATTAGCCAGATATGGTGGTGCCTGCCTGTAGTCCCAGCTGCTCAGGAGGCTGAGGCAGAAGAATGGCTTGAATCTAGGAGGTGGAGGTTGCAGCGAGCTGAGATTGTGCCACTGTACTCCAGCCTGGGTGACAGAGTAACACTCCATCTCAAAACAAACAAACAAACACGAAAGAAAGAAAAATAAATTATTCACTCTTTGTTCCCAGAATGCTTGGTTCACCCTACGATATAATTGCTGCTTTTCTTAGTTGCTTCTCTTCTTCATCTTCCCAAAGTAAAAAGTATCCTAGATTCAGTTCTTGATCCTCTTATCTCCTTCTCTCTGAAGTGTTTGTTGAAATTGTCCTTCAGTCTCCTTTCATCAACTATACTACCAGTGTGGATAATTCAAAACTCTCTCTAGCCTCAATCCTCATACTGACCTCTACTGCCACATTTTCAAATGCCTAAGAGACACTAATAGAAGTAGATACCTTCTTGGCCTGAAGAAAACAATGCTTCTCCATGTCAGAAAGTCAAGCCCCAAATGTGAACACCATCAAGTAGATAAGAGGTAGCAGCATCTTACCACGGCCCGCTTCATAAAAGCCTCCTGGGTTGCCTCCTTGTTTGCAGCTTTGCCACCCCAGGCAGCCAGTGCACTGGCCTGGAGGGCCCGTCCATAAGAGAAACTTAGTTTCCAGGGCTTTGGTAGAGGGCAAAGGTTGATAGCATTGAGGTTGAGAGTAGCATCCTCTTCACTCATGCCACCAGACAAAAAGCAGATGCCTGGTAGGAGAGAAGCCATTTCACTCTATTAGTCCCACCTTATGTACCCTGCTTGAGAAAGCAAGCAATGAACCTACCAGAAAAGTAATGTCTCAGTCTTTTCTCTGCTTAATTTGCCTGAACCGGGTCAGAGAAATCAGTTTGCTTTTGCTGAAGCTAGTTGGGCTAGAGAGAAGAGTTTGAAATACGTAAGGAAGGCAGTGAAATGTTGAAGAAATACATGGATTGTGGGCATCTGGGTAGACTTGGGATGCTTGGTATTCTGAAGTGTGAGGAGAAGTGCTGGCTGCCTGTGAGATAACAGAGGTTTGTTTCATGAATAGAAGCAGATTTCTGGACAAACACGAGTAGCTCTCCAAAGAATGAGGGCTAAGACCTTGAGTTAGAGAAGAAAGAAGGCCTTACCAGGAACAGCTGCAGGAACGGTACGGTGGAGAGCTGTTACGGTGGCCATAGCCACTTGCTCTGGAGTATACTTCTTGGTGCAGGCGTGTCCAGCAGTCACCATGTTGGGCTTTAGCAGGGTGCCCTCCAGGTAAACATGATGGTCATTCAGGGCCTTGTAGACAGCAGCCAGGACCTGAAGGACAAGAGGTCCCACCAGGTGAAACTCAAAGCTAGACTTAGAGTCACCTGACGTTGGCACATTTACACTGCAGGGAGGCAGGATGAAGGAATTCTCATTTGCTGCTTGGCAAAAGCTTCTGAGCCAGCCTCCAGGCCTCATCAGACCAATGTGTTGCTATCCATAGCCACTGAGCACAACCAAACTGGCCTGTCTTCATCACCCCTAATCTAGCTTCTCATTCACTGCATGAATGACGGGCATGGCTCTGCTTCCTAGAAGCCCTTCATTCCTTTCTTTCTATTACTCCCATGGTCAATGTCATTCCTTATTGAGACTGCATTGCTTCAGTTATTTGGGGTCATCTAAACAGGCCTCCACTGTCCATGTTTACAGAAGCTGAGTAGTCATATAAGCATACATTTTAGAGGCGCAAGTGCTTTTAGATTGCATTTCAGTGCACATAATTTTCCAAGTAGGGAAACTAAGGTCAGATGACATTATGACTCTCCTACTTTCCCACAGTGTGTGAATAGAACCACCCTCTTTCAGATATACTGTGGCTAATTTAGAAAGTCAGATGGAATAAAGTACTCTCTAATTACATGTTCTCGTTTGAGCCATGTGTCTTATTTTAAAATTTCTTTGTGTACATGTAATCGAATTGAAGTCAAAAGAGATAATATGACTTGCCCAAGAACCCACAAGTGGAAACGCGGATTCTCCCACCCAAGTCTTGGTACTGCAACTCCTGTGCTTTTTCTATATGGAGCATACCATGTACCAAAAAAGTGAAGGGCTGACGAGCACCTCCCTACCTTCTCAATGCTATCCATCCTAAAGACTACTTCAAATATAACAGCTGTTATATGTTAAGTAACAGCTGTTACCTAAAACTAAGATTTTTCAGCTAGAATTGGGAACTTCATATTTAAAACTTACCTTCTCAGTAACGTACTGGCAGTGTTCCAGGTCATGGTCTCCATCAGGAATTACCTCTGGTTCAACAATAGGTACAAGTCCATTCTAAAAAGGAAAATCAGGGAAGCAAAAGTGAAGCTCTGATCATTGTTATCCTTTCCTTAGGAGGAGATTCAACAGTTGCAATTGGTATAAATTGAAGCCATTATGGAGAAATACTATATAGGTGACTTAAAGGCAGTAGATTTTTTCAGAATGGGGTAAAAACTAAATACAAAACCATAATTTCTGTATCTCTTTCTAGAGACTATTCTAGGTGCCTCAGAACCTAGCTACTGCCTTTTTAGGGCATCTAAGCATAAATCATTAAGAAAGATGTCTCTAAGGTGGGTTAGTGAGGAAATTCAAGCAGTGTTTATAGTTCTAATTGGGAATCCCAGCTGTCTACAACTCTAGTAACCCCAACATAGTACTCACAGAAGAAAATCAAACTTAACTTGGACCCAGAGACATTTTAGTATGTGTTGGAAACTTTAGCATCTGGTCACCATCCTCCATGGAATTATTTGGATTGAAACTCGGTCAGAGCTGTCACTCTTCAGCTAGGAATCTAAGAGGATCATGTCTTGGATGTTACGGAGAATAGACAACCAAGTTCCCTGGCCTCAAAAGCCCGATCACTTATAAGACAGCTTTAGGAACTTTGACAGAGGGCAGCAGTTGATGACATTATCCTTTGAACTCATAGCTTAGTTGGACTCCTACTGGCTTCTGGAACCAAATCTCTCCCTACCACAGTTGGCTATAGCAACCGTTGTGAAAAATGCCACTAGGATATACTGGTGACGGAAAAGGAGGTCCATGTGTGGTTACAATATAATAGAAAAGAAAAGCTCTGAAGAAAACTCTAGCCTACTGTTTTTCAGCCCAAGGGGAAGGCAGAGCACCTGCTGACAGATGCTGGCGTAGCGAGCCAGGGCATTGGCGTTTTCCTGGATAGCGAGGCTGGATGGACACTGGTCGGCAATCCTCAGCACAGCACGCCATTTCCCAAAGTCAACGCCATCTTTCTTGTACTGAGCACAGCGCTCTGAGAGGCCATCAAGCCCTGCAAGTCACAAAAGAGAGAAAGGCTTCTTCACACCTTTGTACCAGATCCATGAGGTCTCTCATAAAGTGAAGGAGTTCTCCCTTGGCTAAGCTTTCAATCCACTGAGCTTGAGGACTGAAAACAGCCAAGCATATCAGCATTAATCACAACACTGAACCACGAGACCTAGATTTAATAAATAGTGTTTTGATATAAATACTATCTACTCCATATCTAGATAGAAGAAACCAATAGTTAATATGATACTCATTTTACAAATGTGGAAACTGAGGCTCCTAATGGTTAAGCGACTTTACCAAGTTTGAACTGTTGAAGAGTGACAGAGCTGGGACTCAAATTCTGCTTAGATAACACAATGTTGTGAGTTAATGCTTGTCTACTTGGGCAGAAGTACCTTGCAAAATTATCTAGGTAGCATGTGATAGAACCAGGATTCAAACCCAGGTGTGTCTGACTCAAAGTGTGGGGCCTTTCCACTCTACTGCTGCTAAATATTTTTATAAAAGTAATACTTCCAGGTGCAGAGTTTAATCTTCTTTGTCCAAGGGACTGTGGTAAGCACCTTATATACATTGTGTAAATTAATCCCTACAACAGTTACTCCATTTCGAGATAGGAGAACTGAGGGTCAGAATATTTCAGTGACTGGCCCAAGGTCACAGTTGTTAAATGGAGGAGCTGGTATTGAAAATCAGGTATGTGTGGCTCAAAGACCAGTGTAATAGTTGTGTTTTGTTTTCCCTTGCTTCCTTCTTTACTTGGCTTCATTTCTAGCTTACACTGGCATGATTCATCTCAGTGGGCAATATCCTTACCTTGAATGGTGGTTTCTTTGTTTGTTCCTGCAAGGGGAGCACCTCCTTGGTCTAACTGTGGATACAAATAATTAACAAATAATTAACAGGTGTCAGATGTCAGGAAAACACAAGCAGAACTCTTGGAACTAACTAATAGTTTGCATCTTTTACAGACAAGGAGTTGAATTAGCAAAGTGTATTAGTCATTGTGGGGGACCCAGTTCAGTCCATAGCAGAAGGGAAGTTACCTGGAAGGTACAATGTGAGAGTGTCTACCCTAACATTTATTGAGCACCTGTATACACCAGGTATTGTGTTAGTACAGGAGGTAAAGAGAATTAAGGATACAACCTCTACTCTCTACATAGCAAAAGTCAAAGTCATGAGCTCGAGAATTAGCCTAAACTGGCTCTGACCTTGCCTTGCTGTGTGGGCAAGTTATGTTACTCTTCATAGTTCAGTTTTCTCACTTCATCTCTAAATAAGGGTGATAATTGAGTCTACTACCAGAAGTTATGAGAATTAAATGAGTTCTTGGAATGGTAAACACTCTTATTCAATGGATATTAGTTTTCACTTTTGAGAAGTTTATGCACTATTGGAAGACCTAGTTATAAGATAGAATAGTAAATGCTTTAATAATTATAACAGTTACCATTAAGTGAATAATTATGCAATATAAACTTTTTCTTTTTTTTTTCTTTTCTTTTCCTTTTTTCTTTTTTTTTTTTTTTTTTTTTTGAGACAGGGTCTCACTCTGCCATCCAGACTGGAGTGCAGTGGTATGACCACAGCTCACTCCAACCTCAACCTCCAGCGCTCAGGTGATCAATGTTTCCACCTCAGCCTCCTGAGTAGCTGGGACTACAGGCATGCACCAATACACCTGGCTACTATTTTTTATTTTTAGTAGAGACAAGGTCTCGCTGTGTTGCTCAGTCTGGTCTCAAACTCCTGAGCTCAAGCGACCCTCTTGCCTTTGGCTTCCAAAGTACTGGGATTACAGCCGTAAGCAACCATGTCCAGCCTAGAAACTTTTAGTCATTTCATCCCTGTAAGAACATCATGAGGTAGCTTCCCATTTTAAGAAATGAGATTGAGATGCAAAGAGATTAAGAATGTGTAGAAAACTTGAGTGAAAGAAGAGGGCACTGGAGGAAAAATCTAGAAGAAGATCTGGTTCTCTGTGGGAAGATGATGATGGAAAAGGGTGAGAAGAGAAATTAGATGAGGAGAATGTTCAGAGTGTTGGCCCCACTCTTGCCAGTGTACTGGGAGTTTGCCTAGGACAAAGCAGACGTGAGGTGTGAATGGAGGTGTTCACCTTGATTCCCACCACGATCCCCTTTTCCTTGAGGATGTTTCTGAACAGCTTTCCCTGGCTGTCCTTCTGGTAGAGGGTCTCATGGAAAAGGATCACACCCCCGATGCTCTGGTTGATGGAACTGTCCACAGAGAAGAGGATTTCTCGGAACTGCCGGCGGTTCTCTTCGGTGTTTTCCACCTTGATCCTCTGCAGGCGGTTCCCCATGGTACCTATGGTGGGAGGGCCGAGGGCAGCATAAGGAGCAAGCCAGGGCTTTCCTGTCAGCCTTCTCCACATCATCTCAGAGACCTTCACCACGGTGGAAAGCAAGACTCCCTTCCTTTTTTCAGATAGTCAAAGTTCTTGCCTCAATTTTTTGTGTTCCAGGGAGAAGACCCTGGTTGCTATCAGGTTGCTGGTTAGGGAGTGTGTGGGCTGGGCATATAGAGGTCAGGGTGGAAGCCACCATCAGGTCCAGGTGGATATGTAAGGCCCTCAGGCCTCTTTAGCCTCCCTGTTCCAGTCCTCAGTCTCTCTGGATGTACATACAGAAGGAGGGATGGGGCACGCTCTTGATTCTCAGGGTTCTGTCGTTTTATGGCAGATTGTGCAACTCTGCCACAGCTTTCCCTTGTGTCATCCTGAGTTTCTCCCATCCATAAGCCCTGTCCTATTCCAGATGCAGATACTTTCCTGCCTTTCCCGACTGGACTGACTTTAAACTGACTTCTCACTAGCAGCAGATGCCTGTGTATCTGACTTTACGCTAGTTACTAAGTTTCTGGCCTTACTACAAGGCTGGATTCAAATGACCCCTGGCAAAGGGCCTTAAAATGAAGGGCTTGAGCCTCTTTCCTTGGCTTTCAGGAATGTGCCTACTACTTACAGGACTCAAAAGTTCTATGCTTACTGAGTCTTCTGCTCCCACTCCTGTGTACATAAACCTTTACTTCCATAAAGAATATGATTATCAAGCTGTTTTTGCTAAGTGTAGAAAAAATAATATGTTGTTATATGATGGGACTCCTTTTTACACTTACCTACAGATTCATCTGCAGCCAGGATCCCCTTTCCATTGGCAACAATGCTATGGGCAATTTCTGAGAGCTCCTTCTTCTGCTCCTGGGTGAGGGCTGGAAATTGGTGGGCCATCGCGACAGGTCTGGAAAAGAGTGTAGGAGAGTTGTGCACAGAACCGTGGGTGGCTCGGATGGATGCATGATCAAGACAGTTGGGGTGCAGACATGCTATGCAGACTGCTGTGACACCTCTGGCCTATTTCCACAGCTGGATAAACAAATGAGGTGTGTTTTTCCCCCGTCACTTATTAGTTGCAATTAGCCACAATGAATGAAGGTGGGATGCTGAATGTTCATGGTGATCCTAGACAGAATGCTTTCCAGGAGACCTTTGGAATCACTAATTCAAACACTGAACGAACTAATTAGTGACCCACTAAAATACGACTAATAGAGGGAACTGCAGTAATGGACTGTCTCTCTGTGCTGTGGACTCCTGGTGCCACTGTATTTCCATAATGGCTTGAGGCTAGGACAATGACACTCTTGGCCTCTGCAGTTATCCTCCACTTTGCTCTGTTAGTCTGTAGTTCCAACAGATTATTCTCCAGGCAACAAGCTTGAAAGGATAAATCTATACATAGTCTTGAAGCTAAGTTCCCTTTGGCCTCGGACTACAGAGAGTTGGGTGCAAGTTTCTTTTTCCTTATATTCAACCATCTATGAAACCCCTTGGGGCAGACCAGAGAGGATGTTTCCTAAGTGCCTCTGGGCTCAGGTTTCTCACTGCCTATGAGGATGCTAAAGTTGTATGGCAGTCCCTGCTCCAGCTTCACTGCTTTAGCAAGGGGAGACTCTGGCTTGAAGACCCCCTAACCAAGCAGCCTCCATACTGGTGGTGCTCTGAAGGGGATTGTTGCCCCTGTTTGGCTGCCACTTTGGGTTAATCTTGAAAATGCAAACTCAAAGAGCCCTCACTTTGGGTGTTACAAAGAGTGCTTTTTGCATAGGTTGGGCTACCAAAGGAAAAGTGGTAGTGAAGATTATCTTGGGTACCTTCCTATCCAATCCCCGGGTCTCCTCCTTTCTCTCATCTTCTCTCCCTCCAATACACTCAGCACGGGGTGGATGCTCCATGTCTACATATTACTTCCTGGAAGCCCAGGGACACCTCAGGTCTCATTTGATCCACTGGCAATGAGGTAATTATAGCAGGTATTATCTTCATTAATTAATGAGCAAACTAAGACTTAGAGAAGCTAACTGACTTGTTTAAGGTCCCAGCTAGGATGAAGCAGAGTCCCTATCCAGTCCTATCCTCATGACAAATATATTTCTCTACACTTTCTGCATCCCTTTGGGGTAGGCTGTCAGTACTCTGTCCCTTGATATAAAGAGCCAGTGGCCACTGAGCTAATTCATGAGAAGGTGTAACTGATGACCTCATTGTTGCCTCTCCATTTCAACAGAGGTTCTTTTTTTTTTTTTTTTTTTTTTTTGAGACGGAGTCTCGCTCTGTCGCCCAGGCTGGAGTGCAGTGGCTGGATCTCAGCTCACTGCAAGCTCTGCCTCCCAGGTTTATGCCATTCTCCTGCCTCAGCCTCCCGAGTAGCTGGGACTACAGGCGCCTGCCACCTCGCCCAGCTAGTTTTTTGTATTTTTTAGTAGAGATGGGGTTTCACCGAGTTAGCCAGGATGGTCTCGATCTCCTGACCTCGTGATCCGCCCATCTCGGCCTCCCAAAGTGCTGGGATTACAGGCTTGAGCCACCATGCCCGGCCTCAACAGAGGTTCTTTTCTTAACCCAAAAGAATGAAACTGCAGTGCTGTTACTGGGGTAATAGGACAAGCTAGTGGGCAAGAATTTCTAGAGAAGGTGACCTTCCAAGGCCCATTACGTTCCAGCCGCCAGCAGAGCATCTTTGCCCTGTTTATATATTAGCCTCTAATATTGGAGTAAAAGATTTTTAGCTTTGGACCTGGCCTCCAGATCATCATGCTGAAAAAAGCCAACTTGGGGGTGATCTTCAGAGCAAGGTGCAAACTTTCTCTCTCAGTTTAGGCATCTGCACAAAGGAGTTGACAATTACCGAAAAGGAAAGATGGTTTCTTAATGAAACAAAAGGAAAAATCAGCCCAATAATAATAATAACAAGTGATCATGTATTGTCAAGAACTCTGCTAATGTCTTTACATGCACTATATAATTTTTCTTCAAAATAATCCCAGAAGGTGGTTGGGCTCTTTTTCCCTCCCATTTAATAGATTAGGAAAGAATATACGAGAGTGTAAATTACTTGTCCAAGGACAAATAGCTAATAAGGCATCAAGTTGAGATAAGTGGCAGCACTCCTTTCCATTCAAGGGAAAGAGTGAGTTTGATGGAAAAAAAAAAAAAACGGCCTTTGGATGATTCCTAACATCCTTGATGACACCCTGGAGTACCTTAGGCTGTGGGTGATTACACCGTGGACATTACTTATTCATAAACATCTGACACATTCATGTAGAGGCTTGCTGCTAGTAGATCAGACAGACCTAGGTTTAAGAACCGTCTCTGCCTAATCTAACTGGAACCTCGGGCAAGTCAGGCAGCTTCCTGAGTCTCAGTTCACTATGGATTAAATGGTGATAATCACTGTTCTGGTTGTCTCTTTGCCAGGTAATGCAAATACAAGCTGTGAACACCTTGCTCACTGTAGTTGCTCAAAATATGTTTGTTAAATTGCATGATACACATGACAAAGCTTTACAAAGCACTATAAAATGCAATGTATTACTAATTCTCTTTTTTTAATTAAAAAAAATCACCTAAGGGGCCTCTATGTTTCTATTTACTACCTATTTCCAAACTATTTTCTTCAATCTGGATGTGCTGACTCAACCAGAATAACAGTGAAAAGGTCAATTCAAACTAATACTGTTTACAGGGAGTTAAACTTCCACAGCGGGATTAAAGGTCTGTACCACGTTAGCACAAATGTCGCCTCTCTGTTAATCATAAAACAGGGTCACAGGCCAATGTTCACCACAGGGAGACTGGAGGCCAGCCTGGGATGGGCAATGACACGGAACAATTTCAGTATTCCTAAGCCTTTGCTCTCTGAGGTCTCAAGCCAACGTTTTTCAGTGTGATGGAAAGTTGTTCACATTATATTATTAAATGAAAAACAAGTTTCAGAGAAGCATGCAATATATACTATCCTCCTATTTTTTAATTAAAAAATGATATATACCCATACTGTGTGTGTGTCTATGGAAAGAAAGAGTGACAACTCTGGAGTTACCTCTGAAGAATGCGGTAGGGTGGAGAGATTCTCACATTTCTTTTCTTTTTCTTTCTTTCTTTTTTGTTTTCTGAGACAGGATCTTGCTCTGTTGCCTAGCCTGGAGTGCACTGGCACGATCGTGACTCACTGAAGCCTCATCCTCCTGGGCTCAAGAGATCTTCCCACCTCAGACACGAAGCAGCTGAAAGCTACAGGCACCTGCCACCATGCCCAGCTATTTTTTTCATTTTTTATTTTTGGTATAAACAAAGTCTTGCTATGTTTCCCAGGGTTTTCTTGAACTCCTGAGTTCATGTGATCCTCCCACCTTGGCCTCCCAAAGTGCTGGGATTACAGGCGTGAGCCACTGCACCCAGCCACATTTCATTTTATACATTTTTTTATCACACAGTTTATTACATATGTGTAACAGGTAAAATGTATATAAATCTGGAGGAAAGTTGTACTAACAACAGAAGGTAACCACAGAAAAACAGAGCTACAAATGACCTCAGAGATATTTGTGTAAACCCTGTCACTTTAGAGATGAGGAAACTGAAGCCAGAGAGACTGTCTGATGTGCCTTCTAAGTTGTGATGTTCTAGGATTGCAAGTTACATCCTACTGGCTTATGACTTGGAATTCTATTTCTAATCCTTCAGCAAAATAGCAGATAGAATCCTATAGTATGGTTCCTTCTACCTTCCTTGAAGACGTTCTGTGAAAACATAATTATTCGTAACATGGATATTTAATTCCTGGAGAAATAGAAGGCAGCAGAAAGTTCGTTTGCTTCTCTGTGTACAAGACAAATGGATTTTTAAGGCAAATGTGAGGAGGCTTATTTATTGAAAGCCTGTGATTTCTAGGCATTGCATGCAGCACTTTTGTACATGATGCATAAAGATGCCCATAGCTTCATTATCCACTCCAATGTCCCAGTGACAAGGGCAGTGGGATGATCTAGGGCAGCCCTAGGACAACCTGATTTCCAGTGCCCTTCAACACATGTGGAGCAGCCCAGAACAAGTCCTGAATGGTGCTCTTTCCTCTAAACTTGGACTGAAGACAAAGGACTTCTTAGATATTAACCTTTTCCCATTCCCTGTCCCAGTATCTTTGGCTCTAACCTGGGCCTGGGTGCTACCCAGATGTGCCTTAGCTAAAGTGATGAATAGCAGGACAGCAGAGTTCAAGCTCTGGTGCATCCAAAATGAGCCCTAGGTAACTGTTTAAAGAGAACTTATTTTTTAAAAAGGCAACGTATTCTCACAAATGCCTATTTTTCAGAGAGTAGAGCAGATGTATAAAAAAACACAACTTTTTTATTCCTACTATCTTAAGCTGTAGGGTCTTCACAATCTCTGGGGCCAGCGCAAAATGTTCTGGAAAGTTTCAAACATGAAGGGTTTGGAAATTCATAATCAAGTGACGACTATGCTCTGTGAAGTTTCCAACCCTGTTGCATTTCCTCATTCGAGCAGTGGGTGAAGGCAAAGGGTAAAACACTCCAAGAGTTTGTTTCTGTGACAAAGAAACTTCAGTGTCAGTACCAGTAGGTGGGGGAAGAGAATGTAGAAAATGACATAAGGCAGTTGAGATGTAAATAAATCACTAAAATAAGTAGTTGTTGTGAAAAGAGAGTTGAGAGTTGAAATGAACAGGAATCTCAAAAACTGATTAGAACCTAACCATAGAAGTGTTCAAGTTGTTTTTCCTAGATCAGAGACTCACAAGGGCCTTATTCAGGTAACATATGTAACTGGCAATCAATCTTGGGCATTTTGCCACCTCTCAAAAAGCCAGGAAAGGTGTGAATGAGCGTTTATGCTTAGAGAGAGGAAAACAAGCATTTCCCTCCAAGCAGAGCCATTACGTTTTCAGCCACCGTAAAGTTTTTCCCGAAAACAAAGGCAAACCAATCTTCCCTTCTATAAGCTTAGTGCTATTATTAACCCCTTATTCACTGGTGCAGTCCAAGTATACAATGGAAGCTTTTTTACTTACAGTTTGGGAGAGAAGAGTCCTCCTAGGTATCAAAAGCTGTGAGTGAGGCAGCAACTGCCAAATAAGACAGATCTTTGGTAACACACAATTTTTATAGACTTCTCATTAAAGTTTTTTTTTTTTTCCAACGTTTACCCTCCCCTTTCTACCTTGACCTAGTAGGGAGGTGTTTATTCAACACCTCCGATTGGCTCATAAACAACCAATCCTTGAAATCATGCCCATACACTCCTTATACTCACAGAATGTTAAAGCTGCAAGGAATGTCTTTAGACCATGGAGTTCCTAATATAGACTCTCCATTTCACAGATGAGGAAACTGAGGCAAGGAAGATTAGGAGATTCCCCTAAGTCATGCAGCTAGTCAATGACGGAGCTCTAGGGGCCATTAAATGATAGTAGGAAGGCTGTTAGTGTAGCTGTAACACTTACAGAACACATGAACTTGGTGAAAGGTTTTTGGTTTTGTTTTTTACTTGTCTGAGCCTTTATTTTCTTTTCTGTAAAGTGGGATCTCAATTTCATAGTACCATTAAGTAAGTTTGTATAGTGTCTGTGTGCAGTAGGCATTCAAGAATCATTATTTCCAAATTAGGCAATCAATGCTATATATGTGTGTGTGTGTGTGTGTGTGTGTGTGTGTGTGTATATTTGTTTGTTTGTTTGTTTTTGAGATGGAATCTTGCTCTGTTGCCCAGGCTGGAGTGCAGTGACAGGATCTTAGCTCATTGCAAGCTCCGCCTCTCAGGTTCACGCCATTCTCCTGCCTCAGCCTCCTGAGTAGCTGGGACTACAGGCGCCCGCCACCCCGCCCAGCTATTTTTTTGTATTTTTAGTAGAGACTGGGTTTTACTATGTTAGCCAGGATGGTCTCGATCTCCTGACCTCTTGATCCACCTGCCTCGGCGTCCCAAAGTGCTGGGATTACAGGCGTGAGCCACTGCGCCCAGACAATCAATGCTATATTTTTATTATTTATCTTCAATATATCATTAGTAGCCAATTCCAACAATTTATTATATAATTTATAGTTAAATTTAAATAATCTTTCAATAAAAGAAATGGATTCTGAATCCTTGAATTTCCCATGTGTTAATTTTGTCCAGATGGGAAATAAAATATTCTGTTTTAAAAAATCATTGTCTCTCCCATCTTCTCCAGTCCTCCAAAACCTAGCTGGGCTCTCTGATGTATTTGATGCCAGAAATCGTTGTCTTTTATTCCCATTCTCTCGCAATCTTTGTACTTTTATCTTCAAATTTGGTAAAAACTAGAATTAAACTCAAAGAGATTGAACTAAGCCATCAGCACCCGTAAATATGGTACTGTCTGGATATGGGTTGATTCTGGAGGGTTTTTTCCTAAGTATGAAATCCAAATTTAATCCCAGAGAAGAATAAAAATATTATATGCTTCCAGAGGCAAATGAAGAATGAGGCAAGTAAATGAGGGAAATCTAAAAGTGATGGAATGACCATAAGTACAGAAAAGGATAAATTCTCATGAATATGTTCTTTTGGAATAATTCATAAAATGGAAAACAAAACCAAGATGCTTGATGTTGCAGAGTGTAACACTAGAATTTTTGGATGAAAAGGTGAAATGTCAACAAAATGAAGGAAAAAATAAACAGAACTAGGTGATCTAAAAAAGTTTAGATTTAGTCAGCTTCTGAGAGTGGTAAGTATTCATCATTGAATGTGAATATTGAAGGAAACTGAAGTATTTGAAACACAATATTGAGGCTCATTTGGCTAGGGAAGTTTTGACCAAGGCCTCTCCTGAGGATAGTAGAAGGACAGACCAGGGAAAGGTCCTATCAGCTCCCTTGACTCCACTTACTATCTGATGGTATGTTTCCTGGTTTCCCCAACTTCAACTGGGCTCATTCAAGCTCCTGGTACCTGATTCATCAGACCCATGTGACCAGCTTCGGGGCTATGTGAGGTTTCATCCTCTATGATTTTTGGTAAAGGAGGATGGAGGAACAAGAGGTGGATGGTGATGAAAGAATAGAGAGTAGGTGTAATGAAAGTTCTTGGGAGTCAGGGCGGGGGTGATCAGTACCATAGCTAAAACATTCTACCTGCTGAGAGATGCTACTAGTACTAATTACTCTTGTTATACAACAATAATAGCTATCCTTTTTTTTGAGAGTCTATGATGTACCTGGTTGTTTTCATAAATTATCTCCAATATCAGTGCCTCTCTGAAGAAAGGCTTATTACCCCCATTTTATGCATAACAAAACTCTCGTTCAGAGAGGGCAAGTAACTTGTCCAGAGTCACAGTACAGGTAGATGGAGAGTCTGTCTCATTCCAAGACAGTGATCTAAAGCAGAGCTGCTTACATTTTGGTAACTGCAGACTCATAAATTAGCTCTTTCCCTATTGCCTTCTCAGCAGTTTATAACCTTGGACATTAAACCTTCATTAATCAGGGAGGAATGACTTGCGTCGGCAGACGTAGGTGTCCTTGGTGAGCTGGGCATGGCTCCACGTGAACAACAGCCTGGCTAGGAATGTCAGAACAGCATGAGTCCTCCTGCCCCGAGTGCTGCCACTTGCTGCTGTTTCTGTAGCATCAGCGTTTGCCCACCTCTGGGGATTGATGTGCAATCGAAAGTCAAAGTTCAGGAAAACAAAGCTAAGCATTTACTGGACCTTAGAGAAACAGCAACTCCTGACCAACACACACTGCTTGCAGGGCTTTTGTTTTTATTTTTACTTTTTTTTTTTTTTTTTAAGTCTCCTAACACAATAAAATGTTCCAAATTGAGTATTATATGTGGAAACAGCATTGGACTTGGAGGCTGTGAAACACTGGGAAATTCTTCAACCTTGGTCCAGTTTCCCCATCTGTAAAATGAACTAGGAATGCCTCCATCAGAAATGTATTATGAAGCATGAATGAAATAATATATGAGGGGCGTTTTGTTCAGAATAGGTTTTCATTAAATAGCTAGATCTGAATGCATAACTCTGGTTTAGAGGCCTTTGATTGTAAGATCTTTTAATAGGCAATATGACAACAATACTATTCATGATCGTTACAGTCAATACTTCTAACAATGGCGTTGCTTATTCTCTACTCCCTTCCCAACTCTAGATATTTCTTCTGGTTTGAGTGTGATATATACAAAAGCCAATCCACAGACCATGTGATAAATGTGTTATTAATGCACAGCATGAGGTCTGAGTCATAAGCAAACTTGTACATACAAATAAATCTCACATATTATAGAGTTACACTTACTGCAGAATTAGCAATATTATAGAGAAATAACTTTCATAAAAAGAGACCGCATTACACAATGCAACTGGAAGAATCGCGATTGGCATTTTAAAACGTATTTTCCAAACTGTGGTACGGATATTTCCTTATCATATTGCGATCTGCTTTGATGGTTGGAATAGGTTCAGGACCCCAAAATCAGTAGTTATTACTTTGTTCTAGAGATAGAGCTATGTTTTCTCAGCATGGTTCTTAAAAGTGTTTTGTTGTTATATGTATAAGGCATTTTGTTAGCTATGGAGACTTTTTAGAGGATATGAGGTGAGTAATACTGGCCTATTCTCAAGAAATTTGCATTCTAAAAGGAAGAGAAGATTGAAGTTGAGAATCAAACCAAATCAAATCAAACCAAATACAAAAATGTGTATAAAAACATCCAGAGATTGTTGTTATTGTTGTTGCTGTTGTTATTGCAGCATTCATGGATGACTGTGTGAAGTAACATGAAAGAAAAGTCCTGCGAAAAACCCAAATATTTGAGAGTTTTTACAAGGCCAAGTCAATTGATTCAATCTGTCAGACTGTAAGACCTACGGGGGTCTGGGGTGGTAATGTCTTACCAATGTTTCCTCATTATCCAGCCCCATGCCTAGAATACATTAGACACCCAATTAACTTTTGTGGAATAAATGTATCAGTAAATATATGAGTATCAATATGGGTGTATATTAGTATCAATCTCAGAAAAGTCTAGAGTAACTGGCTTATAATATTCATCCCAGAGAACTTTGAAATAAATAATAAGTAGAGTATGAACACTTCTTTCTTTTAAAACTATACTAGGTTCTGAAAGCTCTTCTATCATTGTTCATTTGGAATTTCACAGGCATCCAGGCTGTAGTGCCTTGCAATGGTACACAAGAAACACAGCCTCCCTACTTTCAGCAAATTCTGGTACAACATACACAACACAAAATTTACCATCTTAGCCATTTTTAAGCGTTCAGATTAGTAGCATTAAGTGTATTCACATTGTGGGGCAACCAATCTTCAGAACTCTTTTCATCCTGCAAAATTAAAACTCTATACTATTAAATAACAGCTCTCCATTCATCCTCCCCACCATCCCATAGCAACCACCATTCTGCTTTCTATCTCTAACAATTTGACTATGCACCTCATGTAAATGAAATCATGTAGTTGTCTTTTTGTGTCTGGCTTA
This sequence comes from Theropithecus gelada, assembly GCF_003255815.1. NCBI lineage: Eukaryota > Metazoa > Chordata > Mammalia > Primates > Cercopithecidae > Theropithecus > Theropithecus gelada. The sequence goes on along the minus strand of NC_037683.1, from coordinate 39,571,324 downwards.
TTTCACTTGGTACGATGTCCTCAAGGTTCATCCATGTTGTAGTGTGTGTTCGAATTTCCTTCATTTTTAAAGCTGAATAATATTCCCTTGTATACTGCATTTTGTTTATCCATTCATCTGTTGACAGGCACATGGGTTGCTTCCACCATTTAGCTGTTGTGAATAATGCTGCTATGAACATGGGTATATAAATATCTTTCTTTAGACTCTGCTGTCAATTATTTCATGGTTTTATTGAGGTGGAATTCACATAGTATACAATTCACCCATTTAAAATGTACAATCCAATAATTTTTTAGTCTATTCATAGAATCAGAGTATTAGATGTCGGTTTGTGAGAGATGTGGTAGGTTTTTCAAGATGCTCCAAATCTGATGGTACAAATAGTTTTAAAGCACCAGCATGAAGTCCAGGAGCAACAGGCAACAGTTGTCCAGGAGCAACTGCAGCAGATTTGAGAATAAAGGAGTCATGGGTCCCATTTCATTTCCTTGTGGTAATTTTTTCAGATGCTTTTCATCACTAAGAAATTTGAACTCTGTGTATTCTAGGAACACTAGAGTGCCTTGTATATTCAAGTATCCAGGGTAAGTAAATTCAAGAGTATCCAAATTCTGGGGCTTAAAAATACCCCTTTGAGAATAAAAAGTAAAGCTAATGCTTGAAGTATGTTGAAGAACTGGAGTATTTCCTTGTCTGAGGAAATGTGGATATGCAGTTTGGATGTTGCAGAGGCAGAATGAACAGGAAATAATTTCACACTCAGTGACGAGGATTTAGCTGACAGGAAAGAGTTACACAGTGGTCTGAAGTGTCCACCAACCCCCCATTTCCCCATATGTCTTTGAATTGGGTTGTTAACTGCCTTGTCAGTGTTTTCTCTTTGCCTTTTGCTCAATCATCTCAAAGTTCAGTTTTTCCCTATCTAATCAGGTTTTCAATTACCTAGGTCATTTATGACCCCCAACACAGTATTTATTTTACTCTTCCTTATAACAACTTTTCATAAACTTTTTCATAAAATTTTCATAAAGCTCTTTGGCATTAAGGTGAGATGGCCTTGTGCTAGGGAGGAAAAACCTCTAGATAAGGAGGCATGAGGTGTCTGGGTGCTGTGTCCAGTTCTGCTGTTGACTGGCCATGGGGCTGAATAAAGTCAGCTTCTCCCAGTCTCCCTTCTCTAATGTGTAAAGTGGCCTGATAATACCACTACTGCCTAATTTTACTGTGTTGCTGTGATGGTCAAACGATATCGTCTAAATTAGTGCTCTGAAAAGTATGAAGACCTACATAAGTGTAAAACATTATAAAGCGAGCATTACACAGTTGATGCCTGTGTGTGCACATACGCATGCTGGCACACACGCACATATGCATGCATACACAAGTTTGAGAATCAGAAAACAAGGTTTTAGCCCTAGCTTTGCCTTGATGACATTGCCCACTGGAGCACATACTGTTGAGCACATACTGTTAGGGAGACTTTTCTGGGCTGGAGAATGTGTCATTTAATCTTCACTACCCCAGCAGGGTAGGCATTGTTTTGGAAAGGAGGGAGATGATCTGGTAACTTCCCCAAGGTCCCACCATTAGTAAGCAACAGGGTAGGGACGGAAACACAGATCTATGACTCTTAAGCCACCCAGAGCTTTGAACTCTTATCTATACAGCAAAATGGGGGTCTCTTCTACCTATGATATTCTATAGTCTTTGCTGCCCAAATTGCATGTTTTTGAGACATATGGTTACCCTAGAAAAAAGAAAATAATTTTAAACAGTAATATAATACACTTAGATTAGAAGATAAAATGTTTTCAGGCCGGGTGCTGTGGCTCACTCCTGTAATCCTAGCACTCTGGGAGGCCAAGGCGGGTGGATCTGCCTGGCCAATATAGTGAAACCCCATCTCTACTAAAAATGCAAAAATTAGCTGGGTGTGGTAGTGCATGCCTGTAGCTCCAGCTTCTCGGAAGGCTGAGGCAGGAGAATTGCTTGAACCCAGGAGGCAGAAGTTGCAGTGAGCGGAGATAGGCCACTGCACTCCAGCTTGGGTGACAGAACGAGACTGCATCTAAAAAATAATAATAATAAAATAAATAAACAAATATAAGAAGAAATGTTTTCTGTTGAGAAGTGCTGTTTGTATGGATTATTTCTTGACTCTTAGAAATCTTCACAATGCTGTCATGCACGGAAGAAATGGGTAGTTCTAACATCCTGCCTCTTTTCCCCCAGCTATTTGGATTTCCTGCATCCCAGTTCAGCACCCTTTAGGAATGAAGAATGCCAGCCTGACCAAATCCAGAACTACATTTTCCTGGAAAGCTGGCTAAAAGTCCCAGACTGGCAAGGGGCAAGCAGCCAGTAGCGTGTGCAGGTGGCAGGCCAGCCAGTGGCCACCTCAGTGCCACCTGCTCTCACACAAAGTGAAGAATGGAGCCACTCCACTTCCCAGGTTATTAATCCAGTCACCTGTAAATTCAACTCTCTGCCATTCAAAAGGTCCAGCTATAAACCTTCTTGGGGCGTCAACATGATTTAGTTATTAAGAATGTGGACTTTGAAGTCAGATCAAACTTGTTTCAAATTCCAGCCCAGAGCTTTCAGGCTGGGTTACTTTGGAAAAATTCTCTAACCTTTTTGAACCTCAGTTTCCTCCTCAGCAAAATAATAATAAAATGTACCCTACAACATTGCTGGAAGATTAGGTTGAATAATGAATCAAAGCATTAAGCATATGCCTAGCAAAGGTAAGTACCATATAAATAACAGGTCCTGTGATGATCACTGTCACTATGCCTTTCTCCTTTCCACATTCTCCACATCCCTCTCTCCCTCTCTGTCACTAAAGAGAAGTCCTTTCAAAAGTTTTGCTCCCACAGTGTTCAATCTCATTGTCTCCTGTGTCCTTCATCTGGAATCTCTCCATCTCACTTCCACCCTCAAAAGATTTCTCCATTTATTATGTAGAAAGTGAAGCTGGACCCTGAGCTCATCTCAGAGGTTGTATACCCACATCCAAGAAGAGTACCCCTGTAGAAGACAGTGGGGAGCTATAAATAAAGACTTCATCCCCTGTTACATAAACCAAACGTGGGTATAACTTACACTCAGAAAAGATGGAGAGAAGCAGAAGCAGGTTTGAGGAAAACAGAGAAAATGGCAATATTATTTGTGGAAAGTGTAAAAAGGAAAGAAGGAGGGAAGATGAATAAAGAGATAAGGCCTTACACCCATGTTTCCTGAGTTAGAAGCAGATTGGACAGCTGGAAGAACCAACCTGTCAGGCATGCAGACAGCTGACCTCGTTAGCACCCCTCCATCACATCATTCAAGGTGTGTGGCTGGCCTGCACCAGAGCACGCCTGTCCTCCGTGGCACAGCTGACTCTTAGGCGTGCTAGATCCCCCACTGGGGTGCCAGATGGAGGTGTAAATAAGAGGTTGGAACAAGTTATCTCTGTGGCAAGGAGCCCAGGAAAATTCGTCCAATTGCTGGCACTCCAGCAGGAGGCTGCATGCCGAGTGATCATGACCAGGCAGCAGATGTCCTGGCTTCCTTGGAGGGGAGAAAAGGAGGGTATTCATGCTCTTTCAATTTATTTCCTACCCCAGTCCCAGGGCAGGCCTGCCCTTTTTGCCACTCCTTTTAATGGCTCTTTTTTGGGTCATTTGCCGAGTGAGAACAGAGACCCTCTGATCCTAGGGAGGAATGGAAAAACTGTCAGTTAAAAAAATGGGAAGAATGGAAAGGCAGTCATTTATTAAAAAATAATTACGTTTTTTTACCATATGACCCAGGAATTCCACTCCTAGGTATCTACTAAAGAGAAATAAAAACATACATCCAGGTAAACACACACCCTAGTATTCATAGCAGTATCATCCATAACAGCCCAAAAGTGGAAACAACCCAAATGCTCATCAACTGGCAAAGGGATAAACAAAATGTGATATATCCATACCATGGAACATTATTAAGTCATAAAGAAGAATGACGCACTGATACAAGATACAACATGGATGAACCTTGAACACATTATGCTAAGTGCGAAAAGCCAGGCACAAAAACTCACATATTGCATGATTCCATTTATATACAATATCTAAAATATACAAATCCACAGAGGCAAAAAATATATTAGTATTGCCTAGATCAGTTAGGGCACAGGGAATGGGGAGTAACCGCTAATGTAACCTGGGTTTCTTTTGGAATGACAACATTTTTCTTTTTTTTTTTTTTTTTTTTTTTTTGAGACGGAGTCTTGCTCTGTCGCCCAGGCTGGAGTGCAGTGGCCAGATCTCAGCTCACTGCAAGCTCCGCCTCCTGGGTTCACGCCATTCTCCTGCCTCAGCCTCCGGAGTAGCTGGGACTATAGGCGCCCACAACCTCGCCCGGCTAGTTTTTTGTATTTTTTTTTTTAGTAGAGACGGGGTTTCACCGTGTTAGCCAGGATGGTCTCGATCTCCTGACCTCGTGATCCACCCGTCTCGGCCTCCCAAAGTGCTAGGATTACAGGCTTGAGCCACCGCGCCCGGCCGACAACATTTTTCTAAAATTAGATAGTGGAGATGCTTGCTCAACTTTGTAAATCTGCTGAAGACCATTGGATTTTGCGCTTTAAATAGATGAATTTTATGATACGGCAATTATGTCTTATACAGCTGTTAAATAAATGAATAAGTGAAAATACAATAATTATATCCTGGGATGTTGTAGTCAGAGGAAACAAGCAGCTACCTCTTGCTCACAGTGTGTGACGCTGAATTTGCCAGTCATTTCTCCAGTGCCCTCTCCCCTCCTCCAAGCCCAAAGGCATGGTCTCTGACATCTTCTTTCTCAAGATGCATGTACTCCCTTATCCATCCTGGACCTAGGAGGGAAGCTGCCTATAGAGATTCTGCAAAAGTGAGGGTCCCTTTTGACTCAGGTGTAATAGGGAAGAGAAGGCAGGATCACACACAGGTAGGTATAGCTCAGATCTCAGCTGGGTTCTCCTTGCCTTTTTAGATCCAGAAAGGGCTGGCTCCAATCTTCATTCTACAACTTCCAGAAAGTTCAATGCCTTCCCCTAATTTGGGGGAACTTCCCAAGAGAGTTATGATATTAAAGTCACTTTGGCTCAGAGCTTCTCATTTCACTGACTCAGTTCAGTCAAGTACCTGGCTCATCACAGCAGGCCCTTGTACCAGCCCTGCCAGTGCCATGATGGGAAACTTGGCTCCCTTTATTTGATTTCCATAAAACCCCCAAACAAACAAACAAACAAACAAACAAATTTCACTTTCAATAAGCCTTTATGTAGACATAACTAAAAGTTTACAAAGAGAAATGGGAATTACATGGTGGCAATAGATCCATTTAAAATTGAGCCTTAATCCTGTCAACTGATCACAGGAAGAGAAAAAGAAGAAAGAAAATAAATAAAATTGAGCATTAGTCATCCTTATTTGTAGAAGTCCTTTGAAATACCCCACCATGTATGAGACACCATGTATGGTGTGTTTCATTCACTGCTTCAAACTCTGCTTCTCTTCTCTCCTTTCTCATCTCTCCTCCTCACCTATTTCACTCAGAGATCTGAGTTACTTCTTCTCCCCTGGGCAGCAGTCTTCAACTCATCTTTATACTTTATATTTCCAAACAGATCAATGTACTGGCCTATCGGACAGGGCTATCTGTTCTGCTAGCAACAAGTTGACTCACAAAAACATTTTTCTTCCTTTAACACGTTCCATATTCCTCAAAAGGCACTTTTGGTATTGCATCACAATTTTAGTTTCTCTTTTAAGTATATTCCAAAGTTGTGTTGTGAGGCTACAGGAGAGGCAAAAGGGAGTGCTACAAATGAGTTCAGAGAAAAGGCAGTCTCTTTTCCTCTGAGACTGCAGGAAAGAATCAAAATAAGGAAACTGCAAACAGGTTGGGAATGTGTAGAGGGTTTCTGCTCCGAGATAGAACTCACAGGTGTGTTTGTTGGTAAGAAATGGAGGATGGAGTTGGATGCTGAGCTGTGATGAGGAGCAGTCCTTCTATGTATCTGTTTTCTCCCCTGCCCCTTTGCTCTGTGACTGTGGGGGTGAAATAGACAAGAAAACACCAGAGAAGAACTAACAAAGGACAAGCGTTCCTTTATACCCAGATGATGTAATTTCATTTTCTTGAGCTAGACATAACCAGAACAGACACTGGCCTTGTTAGCTAGTCATTGCCAGGAAGAAAGGCGAGGGAAGACACAGGTGATTTAGAACCTGAAGCCATGTTTTAAATAGACATCCACCCTCTTTAAACTGGGTTGTAAAACTCAAAGTCCACACAAGAAAAGACACACATTTGCTTGCTAAAACCAAGAATAACACTGCATAAAATTAGGTATGTATCAATGTTTTTATCGTAGGCATGTAGGAAATCTAGCCAAGACTAGAGCTACTTGGTTAGTAATATACAGACAATAAATATCTGGTGTTTTAGGCACTCATTTGAAATAAAGTAAAGACAATTTTTGAAATGGAGTAAACTTGTATCGGCTTCCACACGTGTGTGGTTATCTGCTGAGTAGAGGCTGAATGGTCTGGCTCCTTAACTTTCATCAGACCAACGCTAGGGGAGAGTCTGAGCTTCACATTCAAGAAAGCTTTGTGTTAATCTGTTTGGGTTGTGTATTAGTCTGTTCTCACGCTGTTAATAAAGACGCACCCAAGACTGGGTAATTTATAAAGAAAAGAGGTTTAATTGACTTAGAGTTCAGCATGGCTGAGGAGGCCTCAGGAAACTTACAATCATGGCAGAAGGAAGAGCAAACGCGTCCTTCTTCACATGGCGGCAGCAAGGACAAGTGCCAAGCATAAGGGAGAAAAGCTCCTTATAAAACCATCAGATCTCATGGGAATGCACTCACTACCATGAGAACAGCAGCATGGGGGTAACCACCATCAATTGCCTCCCACCAGGTCCCTCCCATGACACCTGGGGATTATGGGAACTACAGTTCAAGATGAGATTTGGGTGGGGACACAGCTAAAAAGGATTGCTACAGAGGAATATCTGAGACTGGCTAATTTATAAAGAAAAGAGGTTTATTTCAGCTGACGGTTCTGCAGGCTGTACAGGCATGGCACCAACATCAGCTCAGCTTCTGGTGAAGGCCTCAGGAAGCTTTTTAGTCATAATAGAAGGCAAAGGGGGAGCCAGCATATCACATGTCAAGCGGGAGCAAGAGAGAGCAGAGGGAGGTCCCAGACTGAAATAACCAGATCTCGAGGGAACTAACCAAAAGAGAACTCACTCATTACCAAGGGAGTGGTACTAAGCTATTCATGAGGGATCTACCCCATGATTTAATATGTCCCACCTGGCCCCACCTTCAGCATCGCAGATCACATTTCAACATGAAATTTGGAGGGGTCACACATCCAAATCATATCAGGCCTAAAATTCATTTTGGATGTTATCATCAAATGAGTGTTACACACAGTTATTGCTTTATGCATGGATTTAAAGCATTACTTTACTAAATGTGTAAATCCAATTTATACCACAAGTTTCGGTAACTCTGGTTTTGCCATTTCTTCGCTTTTATTATATTTGCTGGAAACGTAAAAGTATGGAAGTAGCCTGTGTGTCCCTTGGCCTTTGAAAGGACCTGTCTTTCACCTATCTTGATTGTTTATATACATATGTATCTTATATATGAATCACACATATATATACGTATATACACATGTATCTTTATTCCACAGCAAAGGATTATAAACTTGGCCTCCAGTTCCCTAGTGATTTAGCAAACAATCACTGCAAAGAAATATTAGGGGAGGATTGCTTGAAGAAGATGCAGTCCATCTAGTTTGAATGATCTCAGAGGTATCAAGAATGAGAACCTTGTATACTTGTGCCTACACTTTTCCTACTGGAATAACTTTGAAGGAACAGCACTTGTGTGCTTTTGGTATGACACCATCTGATTTGTCTGAAGGTCATCATCAGAAAAAGGTCTATTCAACTTACTCTCGGGCTATTGTCCAATAATCTCTATAGGCTATGCTCTTTATGAAGTGCTCAGAGATCCCCATCTGATTGGAAAATTAGGAATAGTTGTGCTATTCTTAACACTGTTTTATTGATTGTAGCTTTATGATGCATTTAGACATCTGAAAGAATAGATTCCTCACAATCTCCTTCCAACATTTATTGCTCTCACTACCTCTTAATTTTCTAAACACAGTTCAGAATGATTTCATGAAGTTCCCAATTTGATATTTTGATTGAAATTATGCTAAACTTATAAACAAATTAGGAAACAATTGATATGTTAGTGAAACTTACCATCAAGAAAAATAATATGCTTCTCTAATCACATCTTAATTTTTATAATTCATTAAATGTTTGTAGTTCTTTTGACAAGTGGCCCTGTGCACGTCTTAAGTTTGTTTTAAGAAGATTTCTGTTATGTTAAATTGGACATTTTCTTATTATATTTTTAATCTATTAATGCTGTTGGAAAATCTGTTTTTTTTTATTATAGGAAAGCTTGAGCCTAGAAGTTTGAGACAAGTCTGGGCAATATGATGAAACCCTATCTCTACTGCAAATGCAAAAATTAGCCAGGCGTGGTGGCACATGCCTGTAGCCCCAGCTACTCGGAGGCTGAGGCAGGAGAATCGCTTGAGCCTGGGAGGTGTGGCTGCAGTGAGCTGGGCTCACGCCACTGCACTCCAGTCTAGGCAATGGAGTGAGACTCTGTCTCAAAACAAACAGAGAGAGAAAGAGGAAAGAACCAAAAAAGAAAGAAAGAAAAAAGAGAGGAAGGAAGGAAGGAGAGAGGGAGGGAGAGAAAGAAAGGGCAAGCAAAGAATAAAGAAAGAGAGAAAAAAAGAAAGAAAGGAACTAAGGAAGGGAAGAGAGAAAGAAAGGAGAAAGAAAGTTGAAAGAAAGAAAGTAAAACGGGAATGAAGGAAGGAAAGAAAGAGGAAGGGAGGGAGGGAGGAAGGAAGACAGGAAGGAAGGAAGGAAAAAAGAAAAAGAAAGAAAGAGAAAGAAAGAAAAGCAAGAAAAAGCAAGAAAGGAAGAAAGAACGAAAGAAAAAGAGAAAGAAAAGAGAGAAAGAAAGAGAGAGAGAAAGAAAGAAAGAAAGAAAGAAAAGAAAGAAAGAAAGAGAGAGAGAAAGAAAGAAAGGAAGGAAGGAAAGAAGAAAGAAAGGAAAGAAAGAAAACGAAAGAAAGAAACAGGAAAGAAAGAAAGGGGGCGGGCAGGCAGGCAGGCAGGCGACTGACAATCTTAAAACATTAATAACAGCAGAACCGCTGCGGAGGCAGCGGCGCCGGGCTCCTGCAGGAGGTGCTGGCGGTCCAGGTTGGAGGCGGGGACACCGTCAGAGCCGGGTCGGGCATGCAGGGCGGAGGTGGGCTGTCTATTTAGGGCTGGAGGTGCAGGGCTAGGGCGGGGATCCTATCCCGACCAGGTCTCTCTCGTGGAAAGACGGCGGCCGCTGTGTCCGGCTGTTAGGAACAAGCGGCTGCGAAGGAGAAACAAAGCGCTCAGAACCGAGAGCTCCATAGGGAGCGGACTGACCCTTTTCTAGTCCCGGACGCCGCACTAAACCCGTCACAAGGCGGCGCACAGGTACCTGGTGGCCGAAGAGGCAGCGATGTCCAGTGAGTTGGATCCTGGAGGCGGCGGGAGCCAACACTTGCTGCACATCAGTGAGCAGAGCTACAGTCAAATCCATGTGACCTTCCAAGAGCAAGCACAATTGTCCTGTGCAAATCCCAGGCGGATGTTCCAGAAAAGAGAAATAGCAACATAAAAACCATATGTCTCCAGGCAGCTTACTAAAAAGTATAGTTCATAAGTAACGATAATTCTGGGCAACAGTCTGCTGAAGTAACCTTACAAGTACGATAAAATATGTCACGTTAGTGTATTAAAGCAACATATTACCAGGCAAAGAACAGGTGCTCAGACATATATAAATATCTCCAACGACAAACGGAAAATGTATCTTTATAAAAATCATTTCCAAAATCATCAAACAGCATAAAATATTTAGACATAAACCTGGCAAATAGGTAAGATCTCTATGGAGAAAATTAGACAACCATTTTAATTTTAAAACTTAAATATAATTTAAAAATGTGTACCGTATTCACTCTAATCTCATTTCAAGTACTTACTAGCCATGTGTTGCCAGTGGCAAGAGTGTTGAACTGTGCAGTGTTAGACCTCTAAGGTTATAGAAAACTAAGGAAGTTTTCTAGTTTGTTGCAGAGAAGTATGATATGTTTATCAATAAAACTTCCAAGCCTAAAAATATATTACATTTATATAAAGTTCTGTGAGGGATGTGGAACCGAATAATGTAAATGTTTTGAACTTTAACATGTAATTTTCTTTAATGGGTATTTAATCATTATCTTGTTTAAGATTCCATGATTTGTACTTAAAAGGGTGACCATTATTAAAACATACTGGATATGACATCCTTTGGAATTATTTACATTTGTAATGAAACATAGATACTCATTTAAAATGCAAAAGTGTATATAGTCTCTCAAAATTATTTTTGAAAAGAATGCAGGTTGTAGGTTTTTATTTTTATTTTTATTTTTTTAGAGATGGAGGCTTTCTATGTTGCCCAGGTTGGAGTGCAGTGGCTATTCACAGACACATTAAGTGTGCACTACAGCCCCAAACTCCTGGGCTCCGCAGTGATCCTGAGTGTTCCTCTTGCGTCAGGCTCGGGAGTAGCTAAGACTGCAGGCTTGGGCCACCACTCCCAGCTTGAAGACTGCCGTCTTAAGGGTACTTAATAATTTTCTTTCAATGGATATATATCTTAAATGTTTCATCTGTCAAAAAGAAAAAAAAAGAATAAATGTTGAGTATTATCAAAGTCTTTGGGGCCATTACAAATAATTTTTTTTGTTTTTTTACTGTTAAGATTTTGATATCATTAATTACTTTATATCATTTGTATCCTTGGAATATTACTCGATTATAAACCAAAGTCCCATGGAATTCAGTCCTGCCATGAGCACATGTAATCAGAAGTAATGAAAAAATAATTTAAAAGTATATTCGTGTTTCTCAAGGGACATTAACAAAGATCAGATTCATAAGCACAGTAACACTTCTTTATACCCACTTTTCTTTGATTTTTCACTCCATAAATACTCCAGAGTCTCTCACTATCTCACACCCTCCCTTTCCTCTCTTCCAAAGGTCTCCCAGACAAGTCTTTAGAACAGATTAATTTCAGTACTCCTTCCTTGGGCCACACCACATCTCTTCTCCACAGGAGATGGAAGCCAACACTAGTATTTCTGCACACCAGCTGCACCAGGAGTCCTGAAAACAGCTGGAGGACATAGAAGCTCTATGCCTCCATTTGTCTGTAATTCTTTACAGAGAGAAGTTAAGACCCTCTAAGAAATGTAGTTGTTGTCTCACTCTGGCTGCTTTTCTCAAAAAACCCTCTCGGATAATTCCTTAAGAATAAAACTGTCTATCTTTTTGTGTGACTGAAATTTCCTTGGCCATGCTGTATCATCATCTCTATATATTTATATCATATATATGGGATGATATATATAATTATATATACATAGATATGCGCACACACACACACACACACAGATAGGGTTTGGCTGTGTCCCTACCCAAATCTCCTCTTGAATTCCCACATGTGGGAAGGACCTGGTGGGAGGTAATTGAATCACGGGGACAGGTGTTTCCCATGCTGTTCTCGTAGTAGTGAATAAGTCTCATGATATCTGATGGTTATCTAACGGGGAGTTTTCCTGCACAAGCTCTTTCTTTGCCTTCTGCCATCCATGTAAGGTGTGACTTGCTCCTCCTTGCCTTCTGCCATGATTGTGAGGCCTTTCCAGCCACATGGAACTGTAAGTCTATTAAACCTCTTTCTTGTATAAATTACCCACTCTTGGGTATGTCTTTCTCAGCAGTGTGAAAATGGACTAATACAGCAAATTGATACCAGTAGAGTGGGATGCTGCTGAAAACATACCCAAAAATGTGAAAATGACTTTGGAACTGGGTAACAGGCAGACATTGGAACACTTTGGAGGGCTCAGAAGAAGACAGGAAAATGTGGGAAAGTGTGGAACTCCCTAGAGACTTGTTGAATGGCTTTGACAAAAATGCTGGTAATGATATGGACAATGAAATCCAGGCTAAGTTGGTCTCAGATGGAGATGAAGAACTTTTTGAGTACTGGAGCAAAGGTGACTCTTGTTATGTTTTAGCAAAGTGACCAGCGGCATTTTGCCCCTGCCCTAGAGATTTGTGGAACTTTGAACTTGAGAGAGATGATTTAGGGTATCTGGCAGAAGAAATTTATAAGCAGCAAAGCATTCAAGAGGTGACTTGGGTAATGTTAAAGGCATTCAGTTTTAAAAGGGAAACAGAGCATAGAAGTTCAGAAAATTTGTAGCCTGATGATGTGATAGAAAAGAAAATCCCATTTTCTGAGGAGAAATTCAAGCCAGCTGCAGAAATTTGCATAAGTAAAGAGGAGCCAAATGTTAATCACCAAGACAAAGGGAAAATGTCTCCAGGGCATGTCAGAGGTCTTCATGGCAGCCCCTCCCATCACAGGTCAGGAGGCCTAGGAAGAAAAGATGGTTTCATGGGCTGGGTCCAGCGCCCTCCTGCCCTGTGCAGCCTAGGGACTTGGTACCCTGCATTCTAGCCACTCCATCCATGGTTAAAAGGGGCCAATGTACAGCTTGGGCTGTTGCCTCAGACTGTGGAAGCCACAAGCCTTGGCAGCTTCCATGTGGTGTTGAGCCTGCAGGTGCACAGAAGTGAAGAATTGGGGTTTGGGAACCTCTGCGTAGATTTCAAAAGATGTATAGAAATGCCTGGATTCCTAGGCAGAAGTTTGCTGCAGGGGTGGGGCCCTCATGGAAAACTTCTGCTAGGGCAGTGCAGAAGGGAAATGTGGGGTCAGAGTCTCTACACAGAGTCCCTACTGGGGCGCCACCTAGTGGAGCTGTGAGAAAGATGGCCACCGTCCTCCAGACCCCAGAATTGTAGATCACTGACAGCTTGCACAGTGTGTCTGGAAAAGCTGCAGACATTCAATACCAGCCCATGAAGGCAGCCGGAAGGGAGGCTGTACCCTGCAAAGCTACAGGGCCAGAGCTGCCCAAGACCATAGGAACCCATCTCTTACATTAGTGTGACCCAGATGTGAGACATGATGTCAAAGGAGATCATTTTGGAACTTTAAGATTTGACTGACCTGCTGGATTTTGGACTTGCATGGGGCCTGTAGCCCCATTGTTTTGGCCAATTTGGAATGGCTATATTTACCCAATGCCTGTACCCCCATTGTGTCTAGGAAGTAACTAACTTGGTTTTGATTTTACAGGCTCATAGGCAGAAGGGACTCACCTTGTTTCAGATGAGACTTTGAACTGTGGACTTTCGAGTTAATGCTGAAGTGAGTTAAGACTTTGTGGGACTGTTAGGAAGGCATGATTGGTTTTGAAATGTGAGGACATGAGATTTGGGAGGGGCCATGGTGGAATGATATGGTTTGGCTGCATCCCCACCCAAGTCTCATGTTGAATTCCCATGTGTTGTGGGAAGGACCTGGTAGGAGGTAATTGAATCATGGGGGCAAGTCTTTCCTATGCTGTTCTTGTGATAGTGAATAAGTCTCACAAGATCTGATGGTTTTAAAAAGGGGAATTTCCCTGCACAAGTTCTCTCTTCTCTTGTCTGCTGCCATGTGAGACGTCCTTTTACCTTCTGCCATAATTGTGAGGCCTCCCCAGCCATGTGGAAATATAAGTCCAATAATCTTCTTTCTTCTGTAAATTGCCCAGTTTGGGGTATGTCTTTATCAGCAGTGTGAAAATGGACTAATACACACACACACACACATATACACACACACACAGTTTATGTCACTATTACACCTTATTGTAAATGAATAACTAGTCTTCTGGATCTATGTTTTTATCTTATGATCCTGGTTAAGATGTTCACTTTGAGAAATGTATCTGTTCTGAGCCTATAAATAAAATCCAGCTTCTGATGCTGCAGGGCTATAGTTCAAACCATATGCCATGAGAAATTTACCCTGTGAGGCCTGTAGTCTTGTCCTTTTGATCCCTGGATAAACCCAGACACCCCCCCCATAGTTGAAAAAGTGCCACTAAATTGCATTATATGTAGGGTTTTGCATTCTGCTTTTTCATATTCCATTACATCTTGAGCATTTTCCTATGACATAATCACAGAAAAACCGTCTCTGAGAATGTAATTTTTAATAGGTCTATAATATTCTAAGATATAGATATGCCTTTATTTATTTGACTGGTAGTGTGACAAGCCCCCACCAGGTTACTTGAGGGTATATGTCTGCTGCCTGAACCCTGAAGGCTGGGCAGTGGCTCACAGTCATGATGCTCAGCAGAGAACCAAACAAGTGTTCCTGAAAACCCAAATACCCTGGAGAGTATCTGAGAACCTACCAGGAAAAACAGTCTCATTGCTCAAACACAGCAGGCAAAGAGCCAGAAATTAGCTTAAAAGTGGTGTAGAGATGGGAGGTGGTGCGGATCTCTAGAGCTGTCCCGTCACCATCCAGGAGTGCCCTGTGCATAAGTCCTAATAAACTCAGCTACTCGTTAAGCTGGACTTGTTCAAGTCATTCTTTGGTGTCTTCGTTCCTTCTCAGTTTGGAGGGGACATTAAAGTCCCAAGTTTTTCTTGTAACAAACCAACTTCTGTTATTGGAAGTCTGCTTATTTCTAATTGTTTGCTGTTATTATACATAAAGATGCAATGAATAACCTTATAGGTAAAGCTTTTTATACACCACTGCTTTTCTCATTCATACACTTCAAAGACTAGAAATATTAGATCAAATTGAATTAATTCTGTGGCCAACTGCAAATTGTTCCCCAATATCCATTTTCCCCTTCTAAAGTAGAGTTTTAGCTGGGTCTATAGCTACTTCGTTAATGATATTTCTATATAGCCAGCCTGGCAACTAGATGTGCCTGTGTGACTGAAGTCTGGTTAGTGAGATGTGAGTGTAATGATGTGGGCCCATTAAAGAATTATGCTTTGCCAGGCACAGTGGCTCACACCTGTAATCCCAGCACTTTGGGAGGCTGAGGTGGGAGGATCACGAGGTGAGGAGTTCAAGACCAGCCTGACCAACATGGTGAAACCCCACCTCTACTAAAAATACAAAAATTAGCCCGGTGTGGTGGTGCGCACCTATAATCCCAGCTACTCAGGAGGCTAAGGCAGGAGAATCACTTGAACCCAGGAGACGAGGTTGCAGTGAGTAGAGATCGTGCCACTGCACTCCAGCCTGGGCGACAGAGCGAGACTGTGTCTCAAAAAACAAAAACAAACAAACAAACAGAAAAAATTATGCTTCAACTGCTTGTCATTGTTTTTTCCCCGCTCTTTACTGGTGAGAAGATAGCAAAAGCTGAAGCAGACACAGAACCCACAAGTGGAAAATATAGCAGGGCTGGCTACATAATTTGTAGGGCTCAGTGCAAAATGGAAATACAAGCCCTCTTGTTCAAAAAAGAGGGAGAAGTGCCATTAAAGGTAATAAAATACGAAGTTTATCTTTCTTCCAAGTTCTTTTCATTTCTTACAGGATTTTTGTTACTTTTTAATGTCATTTTAAGTAAAGAAAACTGAAAGTTTGAATCAGTATAAATTTTCATTTTTATATCGTGCCACACCCATTTTAAATGCAGATATAAGAACATTTAACTCATGTAGAATCATAAAAATTATAATTTGTATTTTGTGGTTCATACATGAATATGTAGTTCATTCTTACCAGAAGAATAGGAACAATGCACACACAAAAAATTCAACTGTTTCTATTTCACTGCTTGATAAAATACATTATATCAACATTCTCTGCCTTCCACCTACTGATGAGTAAGGAAGGACTGACAGGAAAAGGAACTACAGGTTACCCTATTGTTCCCTTTCTGTGTCATCATTTTCAAAGATGTGGCTGGCTGATACAGGCAAGTAGCACAAGTAATAAAGGATGTGATGGAGTTTCTTGGTTGTTCATGTTTTTTACAATGCCATTGCTTTCTTTCTGGAACAGAAGCAAGTCTAGTTTGAATGGAAAGCTCGGCCTTTTGGGATCTGTCAGTACTCTCTCCCAGACCCTTCTTTGGTCATAGACATAACACACTTAACTTGTGCTCACTTGGAGTCTCCCTAAACTCCCATGCATCGTGGATCCACTGGGATTCTGCGGTCAGAGAGCGTCGCCGTTACTACATTCAAACATGGTGGCATGACATGATATACCTACTGTGAATGACAGGTGTCACACAAAGGAAGGACAGGTGCACCTAGTGTGTATTCCTCTGTTTATGTTCATGCTTCATTGTCCCATTGGATTTGACTTACAAAATACAAATTCAAAGAAGAAATTATGAAGAATTTCAAGATGGCAGCAGCAGAGCATCAAGCTACACATCGGACCTTTCTGATTGTAGGGCTCTGTGTGACTACACAAGATAAACCCTCATAAAGTCAGCTCTGGATGGCGGAAGCCCTGGACTGCCTGTCTACTGGATGTTAAATGAGATTGAAATAAATTTTGACCTAGTTTAAGCTGTGGTATTTTGGGGTCCCTTTTATATACTTTGTATCCTGACTAACGAAAACACTTTTAGTTCTCAAAACGTACTGCCAATTGTATAACAAAGAGAATATGTCCCCATGTTTAGTTAACACCCTCATGAGCAGTATATGACCACAAATGTTTCCCTCTGCTCTTGCTATTGTCTCTATTTTGATATTTCAACAGCATGTCCAATTCAAAATGCCCCAAACCAAACTCATCTCCCCTCCAATATCAAACACAGACACAAACCCAACTAATATTTATTTAGCTTTTAACATGTACCTAGCATTTTGCAGGCTTATTTCATTTATTAGGTATCATCATTCATTGTGCACATTTTCCAGATGAGGAAACGGAAGCTCATGCAACTTACTGAAGGTAATACTGAAATGAGATATGATTTCAGTATTTATGGCTCCAAAGCCTATGAGCATAATCACTTCTCTCTCCTTTTCTATGATGGCAAGAGAACTCCTAAAACAACGCTGGTGTGATTCGGAAAAGAAATGTTTTTCTTTACATCTTGCAGCAAATCAATGTCTACAATAAATTCAGAATTCTAGTATCCTGTCAGATCACTCTGTTCCTATCATTTCTACCATTGCCAACACATCCTGAAAACTAGTGTGTTCACCTGGGAGAGTTTGCTCAGAGAAGCAGAGGGTTTTGTTAATCCCCCTAGTGACCTCTTATGGCTGATGAACACCCTGCTGAGACCCTGCCTCTGGAATATATACCTGGTGTGCTTCTTCTTCTTCTTCTTCTTCTTCTTTTTTTTTTTTATACTTTAAGTTCTGGGGTACATGTGCACAAAGTGCAGGTTTGTTACATATGTATACTTGTGCCATGTTGGTGTGCTGCATCCATCAACTCATCAGCACCCATCAACTCATCAGCACCCATCAACGCATCATTTACATCAGGTATAAATCCCAATGCCATCCCTCCCCCCTCCCCCCTCCCCATCATAGGCCCCAGTGTGTGATGTTCCCCTTCCAGAGTCCAAGTGATCTCATTGTTCAATTCCCACCTATGAGTGAGAACATGCGGTGTTTGGTTTTCTGTTCTTGTGATAGTTTGCTGAGAATGATGGTTTCCAGCTGCATCCATGTCCCTACAAAGGACACAAACTCATCCTTTTTTATGGTGTGCTGCTTCTTGTTCTCCCCTCCCTGGGCTACAGAAAAAGGGCTCCAAGGAAATCAGGGTTAGGAAATGGGTCGTCCCTGGTTTCAAACAAAGGGCATAATTCTAATATGTGTCCAAAATAAGCCCAGAAAATATGTAAGAGAGATGGGTTTTCTGTTTCCTGGACTTGCCTTTCATATCTTTTTTTTTTTTTCCTCCTTGCATCCTCTCTCACTTTTCTTAATTTATTGGTGAGGAGAAAATGTTGTAATAACTTGTAAATCAGATTAGATAAATAATGATGCTATAACAAGCCTGGTGGCTTAATAGTATATACAAAGGGTGTTTACTGAAGTAATTATTTTAACAGAAAATCTATCTATCATCTATCTATATATCTGGAGGAGATTTTAAGTGATTGTATTACCTTTATACAGTGAAATACTATAAGGCCATTAAAGTGTACATATGAGTACGCACTACAGACATACAGACATACACACACATACAGGTGAGGAGAAGGGTGCAGGTAAAGAAACTAAGTTACAAAACCACATGTATGTTATCCCTGTTTTGTAACACTGGATGTATGCTTCTATGCAAAGAGAAGAGAAATTACCAAAATATTAACTATAGTGGTCATCATCTCAGAGTGGTGGAATTACATTTTTTTTTTTTTTTTTGAGACTGAGTCTTGCTCTATTGCCCAGGCTGGAATGCAGTGGCATGATCTCGGCTCACTGCAACCTCCGTCTCCTGGGTTCAAGCAATTCTCCTGCCTCAGCCTCCTGAGCAGCTGGGATTACAGGCGCGCGCTATCACGCCCAGCTAATTTTTGTATTTTTTTAGTAGAGACAGGGTTTTACGATGTTGGCTGGGCTGGTCTTGAACTCCTGACCTCAAGTGATCCACTGGCCTCGGCCTCCCAAAGTGCTGGAATTACAGGCATGAGCCACTGTGCCTGGCCAAGTAATTACAGATTTTAAAAAAATTATTTACAGTTTTCTGTATTGCAGTGGTTCTCAACTTAGTACATTAACAACATATGAAAAATCTGAATGCTTAGCCCACTCTAGACTAATTAAGTCAGAACTATTGGAAGTGAACCCAGGTTCTAGTAATTTTTAAAATCACCCAGATGATTCAATGTGCAATCAAGCTTGAGAATGAGTATATTGTTTGAATGCTTTACAATCAGTGATCGTTTTATACAAGCAGGAAGAAGGGAGAGCCAGAAGTTGTTATCTTCATTTCGCTAATTTATGTGCAGTGTGCCTGTGCGTATAGTGTGTATGCAGTGTGCATGTGTGGCTGCTGCAGACAAACTAAGGCTAAAGCTGGTAAAAATCCAAAGGAACACAGTAAAGTCACCTAGTCGATCATGAAATCTGGTCAGAAAAACCTGGCTTTGTTTCTTTGTTCTAATACTTCCTGGCTATGTGACCTTAAGCAGCTCACTTCACCTGTTTGAGTATCAGTTTTCTTTCCTAGTAAGGGCAAAAGGGAAATTCTATTCCCATAGAATTGCAGGATTCAGTGTCATATTGCATGAACAAGGGCTATGTAAGTTGCTAGTTATAATATGTGATGGAGTAAAGAAGTAGAAAAGACAGCAGGAGAAATAACTGAGCACTGCAAGATAAAATATTAACATTCCAGGAATGTTAATATTTTTTGTTTCTCGTGAATGCTTTCCTTTCCCTAACAAACACAGTTGCTGAGGGCCCGCTTTGCACCAGACACCATTTTAAGAGATAGACGAGAAAACCTAATGACAGTCTGATTGCTGTCAAGAGGTTCACATGTGTAAGGGAATGATGAGCTGTAACAAATAACACAGTGCGGTAAGTGCTGTAAAGAGGTGTTCCCAAGGCAGTAAGAGGGGGGCCCGTGCCTCTTCCAGAGAAGGGGAGGCAAGACTTGTGAAGCCTACAGAGAGCTCGGATCGGGAAATACTGACTACTTGCTTCGTCCTCTAGGGGGAGCTCAAGGCTTTCTGCTTTGGTATCTCAATGAAGTCAGTACTTCCAGTGAGAAGGGTGTAGATACAGATGTAGAACCGGGTTAGGATAAATGCTTCAGTGCCACTTGGTCTTGGAGTTCTCTCCTTTTAGGTATGTCTTTTCTATTGAATGGCTTCTTCCTTTGCTCCCGTGAAGCTGGGGCTATGGAAAGACATTGGGTTATCCCTCCCAGTTAAAAACTTTGCTCTCACCACTTAGAGGACTAAGGAAGAACCAGAGTGAAGGAAGCCCCATGGGCAGGAAGAGGACTCATTTGGGCTCAAGACATTCAGTCCAGCCTAGCTCACGAGGATAGATGAGATCATGATTCGGGACCATAACTTGTCACTTGTGCACATACTCTCAACGGTGGCATTTTTCAAGATATTGAAAGGAGGTGGCAGGATAGGATTAAGAAATTTGACCCAGACAGGCTTATCATACTCACTACAACCAACAGATGGTTCTAGATTTTTTTTTCATTAATGTTTCATGACTATGTACTCTCGATTTGAAGTTTTGAGGTCCTCTTGAAGTTTGTTTTTTGTTTTTTTAGACAAGGTCTTGCTCTGTCACCCAGTGCAGTGGTGTGATCATGGCTCACTGCAGCCTCTTACTCCTGGGCTCAAGCGATCCTCCAACTTCAGCCTCCCAAAGCATTGGGATTACAAGCATGAGCCACACACCTGGCTCAAAGTCCTCTTGAATCTGGCAAAAACACTTGATTTGGAATTTTCTAAAATTTCTCTTGTTGTAGCAACTGTATTTCATGGGAAGATATTTCTCTGATAGATCGATGCTCTTCTTTTTTTATCTCTGTATCACCTATAAATGCTCCCATTTGAACACTCTTAAAGAAGTAAGCTTAGGATAGTTTCTGATTGCCTCACATGGAAAGTTACAATGTAATCTCTCAGAGTTTTTGTGATGTCTAAATGAAAGATATATAGACAATTTTGATTTTTAAGTTGTTTTTCTTTGCTACTTTGGGCATCAAACTGGGGATAGTGTGGAAACCACCAGTTCCTGAGGTACTTGTGGCTAGGAAATTCACTTCTATACTAAAGAGCTTCATTTTTTGTTTGCTGTGTTATTAGAAAGTAGCTGGGTCTATGCCTTTATTCTTTGCATAGCAAGGTTTGCCTTGTTAGATACCAGCCAAGGTAGCACCCTAGATATTTGCCAGTCATATTTATCCTTGTTGAAGGCAAGTTGGCAGTAAATAACACTGAAGGATCCTGCTTGGTATGACTTCCGGTATCAAGTAAACTGTTCCAGAGTTGTTGGGGGGATCCAGATATACCCCGAGATCATCTCTTGTTTCACCCTCATCTCTGACCCTAGCCCCTGAGTAAACAGGTGAGTTCTGCTAGGGTCCACTTCTTGGTTAGCTGTTCCTTCTTGTGACTGTGTTGTAATAGATAGAACTGGCCATTTTTTCCAAACTAATCCCATTTGTATTGCATCCTGCAAAAATTCCTGTCTGTAGCATGTGACTGATCCTTTTCATTGATTTCTAGCACGGTATAGTGTTCCTTGTACTTTTATCTTTTGTGGTCAATAGAGGGAATCTAACGGCTTGCAGTAGAGGAGATTAGATAAGACTACTGATGTCAATATTGTGCTCAGAAGATGTTTCTTCTGAATCTCAGTGGGGGGTTCAGAAACTTGTCACCTCTCCAATAACTTCCCATCACACTGAGAATAAAATGCCAGCTCCTAACTGTGACCTAAAAGAGCTTCCTTCTCCCACTTCATCTCTGATCACTCCCTCTTTCTCTTTGTACCCCAGCCATACTGACCTTATTGCTCCTTAAACAGGCCAAGCTATGTCCACCTCAGGAACTTATGCTACTTGCTGTGCTTTCTGCCTGGAATGCTACACTCGATTTTTACATAGTTTACTCATTCATATCCCTGCCTAAATGTCATTTCACAGAAGTCTTTATAACATCTTATCAGAAATAACCCACACAACTTCTACATCCTTAAGCAGCTTTGCTTTTCCTTATAGCATTTATCACAATCTGAAATCATGTTGTGTTTTTTGTTTTGCTTTTGTTTGAGGTGGAGTCTCACTCTGTCGCCCACACTGGAGAACAATGGCAAGGTCTCAGATTACTGCAACCTCCACTTCCTGGGTTCAAGTGATTCTCCTGCCTCAGTCTCCCAAGTAGCTGGGATTACAGGTGGGTGCCACCATGCCCAGCTAATTTTTGTATTTTTAGTACAGACAGGGTTTCCCCATGTTGGAAGGGCTGGTCTCGAACTCCTGACCTCAGGTGATCCACCTGCCTCTGCCTTCCAAAGTGCTGGGATTATAGGCGTGAGCCACCATGCCCAACACATATTGTGTTTCGTCTGTATACTTTGTAAACATTTGTTTTCTTGCTAGAATGTAAGTTCTATGGGGTCAGGGACTCTCATCTGTCTTGTTTCTTACTCTGTCCCCAGACTCTAGAATAGTGCCAGGTGCCCAATAAGTTTTTGTTGATTGAATAAATAAATGAATGAAAATTAGCTTAAATTTTTAAGAGTTAAGCGGGATTTTGGCTATAACCTCACCATCTACAAAGCCTGGGAACAGAAACAACAACAACAACAACAACAACAAAAAATCAAAAACTAGTGCTGAACACATTGTTTAGGGTTGTAGTGTATTGCTTCTTCTTTAAAGGAAGGAGACGGTGCCTGAGACTAGCCCAGGTGCTGAGACCACAACTCAGGCAATTTAAGTTTATGAAGGCCAATCCCACCCACCCCTTTCCAAAACTCTAGGACTACTTGCTGGAATGTGTGTCCTAAAACCATACTTCTGAACATTTTTGAAATTGAAGTGCATCTCATAATAAGTATACTCTTATTTATTTTGCTTTTCTCCCCTAAAAAGCTGTTAAGGAAAGGGATATGGTGTGTCTTTTATTATTGAAGGCATCTTCAGTTAAAGAAGACAGTATTTTACAAAATTCCTCATTTATAGAATCTTAGATTGATAAAAGGTTACAGCTAGCGGGCATTAAAGATCCAGTGAATTTTAAAGACTTTCCTTTTTTTTTTTTCTTAACCTGGTCTTTTTGGAAAGAAATCTTTAGAGAAACTATAAACAAACCAGTGGATAAAACACAGTGGGGTGATAGGTGACTCAGCATGCTCACCCCTCCTCTGTGCTGACCTACACTTTCAAGGGAGCTTCCAGAGAGTAATTTGAAACTTAATGGAAAGATACAAGCCAGTTCCTTCATCTTTGGCTGGTGCAAAAACCACTGTTAAAAGTCTTTTATTGCTGGGTGCGGTGGCTCACGTCTGTAACCCAGCACTTTGGGAGGCCGAGGCGGGCGGATCACGAGGTCAGGAGATCGAGACCATCCTGGCTAACACAGTGAAACCCCGTCTCTACTAAAAATACAAAAAAAAAAAAAAAAAAAAAAGAATTAACTGGGCATGCTGGTGGTGCCTGTAGTCCCATATAGTGGGGAGGCTGAGGCAGGAGAATGGTGTGAACCAGAGAGGCGGAGCTTGCAGTGAGCCGAGATCTGGCCACTGCACTCCAGCCTGGGTGACAGAGCCAGACTCCGTCTCAAAAAAAAAAAAAAGTCTTTTGTTAAACAACAACTTTATGAGATATAATTGACATAATAAAGTGCATATGTGTAAAGTATAACATTTGGTAAGTTTCAACATGTGTATATACTCACGCAGCCATCACTGCAATCAAGACATTGAACATATTCATCATCCCTAAAAGTTTTTTTATGCACTTTTGTAAATTCTTCCTCCCTACCTCACCTCACCTCATACCCATCTCCAGGCAACCCTTATTTGCTTCATGTCACTATAATGATTAGTTTGCATTTTCTACAATTTTACATGAATTACATTATACACACTTTTTTTTTTGATCTGGCTTCTTTCAATCGGCATAATTATTTTGAGATTTATCCATATTGCTGCACATATCAATAGTTTTCATTGCTGAGTAGTATTCCATGGTATGGATATTCTCAGTCTGTTTCTCCATTTGCTGCAGATGGACATTTGAATGGTTTCCAGTTTTGGGCTATTACAAATGAAGCTCTATGAATATTCCTGTACGAGTCTTAATATGGACACATGTTTTCTTTATTGTTTTTATGTAAATACCTAGACGTTGAATGGCTGGATCTGATCAAATGGTAGGCATATGTTTAACTTTTCAAGGAACTGCCTACTTGTCTTTCAAAGTGGCTGTACTGTACGATAGTTTCAGTGGCTACATAACCTCACCAACACTCAGTATGTTCAGTTTCCTAACAGTTTAGCCATTCTAATGAATGTGTGGTAGTATCTCATTGTGGTTTTAATTTTCATTTCCCTTATGACTAATGACGTTAAGCATCCTTTAATGTACTTATTTGCCATTGTTACTGAGCGAAAGAGGCTTGTTTCCCAATGTGCTAGAAGCCAATGCTATGATACTGGGTTTTTGAGAAAAGAATAACTTTTTTTTTTTTTTTTTTTTTTTTTTTTTGAGACAGAGTTTTGCTCTTACAACCCAGACTGGAGTGCAATGGTACGATCTCGGCTCACTGCAACCTCCGCCTCCCGGGTTCAAGCGATTCTCCTGCCTCAGCCTCCCTAGTGGCTGGGATTACAAGCACCCACTACCACGGCCAGCTAATGTTTTGCATTTTTAGTAGAGACGGGGTTTCACTATATTGGCCAGGCTGGTCTCAAACTCCTAGCCTCAGGTGATCCAAAGTACAGGGATTACAGTACTTTGTAATTCTTAGCCACCATGCCTGGCTAAGAATAACTTCCGATTGCAGGTCGACCAACAAGGAGACAGGAGTCCAACTCAAATCTATTGCCACATGCTGGCTATAAGGCAATACTTTTATTAAGGTTTAGGGGATGGATTCTGGGATTTACCCCTGATTGGTAGAAGGAAAGGGGAGGTCTGGAAAGTCCTGTGTCATGCACCGTTATCTCTTCATGCTACCTCATGGAATACACGTGCAAATTTGGGGCAAGTGAGTACGAAACATGCAGTGGAAATTCAGGCTGTGATGTCAGCAAGCTTGTTGTGTGCAGATTCCAGTTGGCCATAATGATTCCAACTGATTTCAGCCAGTTGTTATCCTACAAGCAGCGAGAGTTTTCATGTTTCAGCAAGTTGTTCTGTTGTTCCTTTTGTTATCTACCATCCTGAAAACTGAAGAATTTCCGTGTCATTTCTTTCTTTAATCGTTGGGGCACTGTTCCACAATCTTCTCTGGTGGCATGTTTGTAATCACTACTTATGTTTTTTAATTGCCCCCATTTTTGTTTTCGTTTTTAAGATTCTGCAGTAATGACAATATTTTTGAAGCACTGTCTACACTATTTGTCTATTCTGAAATTTTGTTGACAGAACTACTAAATAAATAGTACTGTTAATGGGAAACAAAGGAGAACTGTGTTAATCTAACAGAGAACTATCACAATAGGTTGATATTTATGGCACAGAGACTGTTTACACTTATTCAGGCTGGCAGAAGTGACGATGAATGGGGGAAATGATGGCATATAATTGGGAGGCAATGGGAGATAGTGAAAGAAGCCAGAAAGGGGAATATTGATTTTTGCCCCATCCAAAGTCTCCCCTCCCACACTGTCTATATCATGCCATAGTCTTTCCCTGTCTCCCCAAATTTTTCATTATTATGGATTTTTTTTTATTTTATAGCAAATATGTTAAGGAGATGAAGACTAGCTCAGCAGCAGAATCTAGCAATTGGCTCTTCACTGTGATAAGCTTGCCAAGAATTTTTAATAGTGGACCACATGACCAGAAATCCATGTGTTGGCAAAATAAAGTTTTTTTTTTTTGAGACGGAGTCTTGCTTTGTCGCCCAGGCTGGAGTGCAGTGGTGCATCTCGGCTCACTGCAAGCTCTGCCTCCCGGGTTCACACCATTCTCCTGCCTCAGCCTCCCAATAGCTGGGACTACAGGCGCCTGCCACCATGCCCGGCTAATTTTTTGTATTTTTAGTAGAGACAGGGTTTCACCGTGTTAGCCAGGATGGTCTCGAGCTCCTGACCTCGTGATCTGCCCGCCTGGGCCTCCCAAAGTGCTGGGATCAAAAGAAAGTTTATATTGATTTCAGTATTAGTGCATAGCAAGTTTTATATTAAAAATAAGAAGAACTTTATACAAA
Source organism: Theropithecus gelada (assembly GCF_003255815.1). Taxonomy (NCBI): domain Eukaryota; kingdom Metazoa; phylum Chordata; class Mammalia; order Primates; family Cercopithecidae; genus Theropithecus; species Theropithecus gelada. Next base: position 39,545,363 of record NC_037683.1, on the reverse strand, counting down.
AGTGCAGTTATAAACCTTGAGTTTGAACTTGTCTCTCTAGGAAGCACATAGTAGAGTGAGGACACTGACCTAGATTGGGGACAAAACTGTCATTTTGTCATGGAGTAGAATGAATGTGATCCTGGGGAAAGGAGAAGGGCTTGGGCAAAGGAGAAGTGAAGATTACATTCAAGATGTATAAGAAGAGCAGAAGCCAGCTCTCCTCCCATTTCCACTTTGGTCTGGAGAGGAAGAGGCGTTTCTGCCACCCCCATCCCCTCTGTCTTCCTTACTGTTTAGCTTCCTCCAGAGGGAGGAGGAATTACTCAAGTACTCAAAGCACAAGGCAATTACCAAACCACATTTCATTAGAGAGCACGGTCTTTAAGCTGATGTTCCCTTAAGCTGATGCCCCAATAAGGGACAGTTACAGGTCCCTTATTGCAGCACACTGGGAAAGGACATGGCTGTTCTCTGTCCTGTGCGTAGGTACTATGTGCATAAAGTGTATCTGGTCTGTTCCAGACCTTTTCATCACCCAGGGTGGAAGTGATGGAAAACTTCCTTAGGTTTGCAAACCTACATGGTATAATCGGATTTGGTTTTACAAAGATCTCTGCCCTGGGAGAGAAGTGGGCGCTTAGTTAATGAAAAGGTATTTTATTTTTTATTTGGTATTATTCTCATGTGGATATTCCTTAATTAGGAATCCCTGAATGGTAGAATTTCAGCTCCTAAACTGAACCCCTGACACTAACATAATTAATGTTAAACAAAATTTCTATCCAAAGGGAGCCCCCAAAAGAGGCAAAAATTGTATCTAAGCCAGAAGGACTACAACTAGGGTCAAGGTAACAGGACAAGTTCATAGGGTAGACAGTGAAACCAGGTTCCCTTTGTTGCATCATCTATGGATAGAGAGGACTATCATTTATCCATTCACCCACTCATCAACCAATCCTTCCTTTCATCCATTCAGTCGTTAACACATTTCTGAATTCCAAGCACTGGTCTGACTTCATAATACAGTAATAAACAAGTTGGTTATTGTTTGAAGGAGGATGGAAAAAAATGCGAAAAGAGGGTGTATGTAAATTTGTCATGAAATATATATATATATGAGTCAGAAGGAATGGCTCATGGCTCATACATATATATATTATATATAATGACTCATATATATAATCTCTCACACACACACACACACACACACTCGAGTCAGAGAGAATGGGAAAGATGGCATAGCATTTTCTTCCACCCTTGACCTATGTTGAAGCCTACAATAGAGTGTACTCATGAGAAAGTTTTTGAGATTCTGGACATAAGCCGTACTGATTGGAAGATCAAGTGACAAAACAAAGCAACAGTTAGAAAGAGGGTCATTGTTTCCACTTTCCCCCAGGACCAAGTACTGACCTGTAAAGTAGATATCACTAGTATTCACCAAAATCTGTTCTCCTCCCTTTTCATATACATGAAGCTTTCTGCACTTTTTAGCCCTCTTGCAGTTAAAGTAGAGCCATATTGATTAGTTCCAGCATCTGCAGCCTGAAGCAAAGAGCTAGTGAGTAACCACGATTAAGTTATCAATTTAAACCTGCTTAGTTGACCAGGGAGGCTTCATGGAAAACAGCTGCCCTAAAGAGTTGCCCAGATCTCAGTTAGATTTTGTGTCAGCGAGAAACAAACTTTTGTCATAGCAAGCCACTGAGAAGACACTGGGTCTTGCTGCACCAGTCTACCCTAGCCTGGAGCTGATATTTGGGGAAGCATTAAAAAAAAGTACCCCTGGCACAGGCACTGGTGGTTTCAAAATAGCTACTATAAGCGAGGGTAAAAGGCCTTTCCAGTTGCTTTGCAAGGCAGTGTGGAGCCAGAACTGGAAAGGAAAGATAAAGTAGATGCTCTGTGATGATTGTAGCTAGAAGACTTCTTTGTGAGTACATACATGTAAGGTACCTTTTTGCAGACTCCCAGAAATATTTAGTAGGACTTTTGGGGCTTGAGAAAGAGCATTATCAATAAAGGAAACTGCATTATTTAATCTTAACATGACTGCTTACATCCAAAGACTGGTGACACATGATGTCTTTAGGTGCTAACTGAGCTGTGGGATCTGTTAGGGAGAGGTCACAATTCTGTTTCTGGTTGGTAGGAATGACTTTAGTTCCTATCTTCATCCTTACTCCTTTCTTGAAGAGTAAAGTGTCACACATTGCTCAAATCTCTAGGAATTTCAGGATCTCCTGGGATTCATGTCAGACTCTTCTATATCTTTTCTGGGATACTGTGCTTTTTTGGAGAACATAATTTAATTTCATTATCGTAGTTTTTTTTTCTTGAAACTGAATACAGACAGGAAAATACTTTCTGATGCAGATGTATTAATATTTGCATGACAAAAAGAGCTTCAGAAATTTACAGCATGATTTATACTACACCTCAAAATCCATATGACTACTTTCTGAAATTGTGAATTTCTTTTCAAAAAAATAAAAGGCTCTTCATGGGCCCCAAATCAACAATTCAAAACAATTCCACAATAGTTGAAAATAAGCACAAGCTTACATTGCCATCTGGTCAATCCCATGTCCAATTTGAATTTGATTATCTGTACTTCCTTGAAAGTAGCAACAATGATCTTATTGTTTCCATGATGTTTCATGTTCAATTGTTCAGATGTCCTATCATATGAGAAAGAAAATGCAATCTTATGGGCCACCAGGAATCTAAGAAGCTATGCCTCTCAAAGTGCTTTGATATCTTCAATTAATCTTGTAGCAGCTAGAATATGTTTTCAATGATGTGCCTAACTTAACCGTATGACCATATTAAAATAAATTTCCATGTTACTTCAATTTCTACATAAAATGGCATGAGCAGAAAGGATATTAAAAGTCTTGATCACTTCCCCCAGCAACAGGGCAGTTACTGTTCACATTTTACCAAAGAGCTATCCATGTGCCTCGTCTTCCTGGCCAGAAAAAAGCCCCATCTTGTTTAGGTGGTGGGTAGGGAGCCACTGAGATCATAGAAGATGGGCCCCTATCCAAACCCCAAGGGAATGAATTGCAACTGGGCTTGTCCTGTTTTCCTTTGTCTGTGATTGGTCTAGGAGTGGGCATGTGGCCTATTTCTGGCCCTACGAAGCAAAAGGAGAGGTCTGCTGGGAGACTTCTTGAAATTGCTCTTCCTGGAAGGAGGAAAATAAACAAAACAACCACCAAAGGACTTTACAAGAGGAAGCTTTTTATCGCAGCCCCTTCCTACTCTCATTGAATGCAGTTCTGTGAGGACATGATATTTGAAGCTGCAGAAGCTGAGGTGGCAAAAGATGGCAGAACAGAAAAGTAGCCAGAATCTGAGTCCTAGATGACATCACTGCACTGCTGCAACTGCCTTCTCCAGACCTCTTGCCAGGTGAGAAAATTAAATGTCATTATTGCTTAAGCCCCTGGGAGACTAGATTCTGTTACTTGCCAGTGAACGCATCCTAATGCTGCGACCATCTCTTGCACTGAAGTCAACTTGCAAAATTTACAGCACAAACTCTGCCCATGTACGAAGAGAATGTAAAAAAGCATTCCAAACATCTCTTTTGGGAAAATAAATGGATAACACCATTTTTTCTTTTCATTTGAGTTGTCCTGTCTTTGGCAAGTGAAAGCTGAAAAGCAGAATTTTCACATATAAATCAAATTTCTCCATTTCCCTCCTGGCAAGGGATAAGAAACTCTTAGCTCATACATGCTTTCTAATTAGTTAAGAATTGGATTTCAAGCCCTACTCTTACTGTTCGGTTTATTCTGCTTAGTTCATTCAGACGAGAGAATCCTTGAAGGTAAGGTTTAGGGTGTTTAGGGTAGTCAAATGGTTATGAACAATGGTTGTGAATGATGACATATTCCAGCATTTTGGAGCAGCAGCTTAGTCAGCTATCCTCAGAGCCAGTCTGAGGACTCTGGCCAATACCAGTGTTGGTTGTCTAAACAAATTAATTTTTAAAAGTAAGGAATGTGTCTTTTCAGGTCTCTGGGTCCCTGTGGAAACACTGACAAGAACAGGTGGAAGAAATATGTGGTCATTGGTTAAAAACTCTGCAGGGTTCAAAGAAGGGCACTCTTACATCATGTGATGGGTGAGCTGTAGTCATTCTGTGAGGGGAACTCCAGGAGACCGGATCCAACTCACAACCAGCTACAGTGAAGTTATGATATGAGAAGCACTGACTTGGCACAAGACTTGGGAAAGGCAATGAGGCAGCAGGCAAGCTTTAAGGGATGACACTTACCTTGAGGGAGCAAGGACAAGTTGTGATCTTCCCAGTCCTCTCTCCATTTGCAGATCAGCAAGCTTCTGTCAGCAAGGAGGGGTGGACAATGAAACTCTTTGGGTTCAGCCTTGATTGTTTTTTGAGACAGGTGTGGCAAGGGACGGCCAACAAGGTAAGTCATCTTTGGACAAGCCAAGCGCTTTGGGAGACAATCGTTTCTGAAAATAAGTGTTTGTGTCAAACATTCTCTTTGTCGGTAGGAGACTTTTTTGTTGGATCATGTCGTCCTCAGAAAAGAGGTTGCAGAGAAGTTAAGGGAGATGGGATGACTTAGAGTCTCAGTGCTTTGGGGCAATTTATAGACAGCACCGTGTGATCCTGCCATCTCAGGACTTACCCCACTTTGCTAACTCCCTCACTGGGGCCAAGGTTCTGAAAGGAAGAAGGCATGTCTTATTCACTCACCTTTGAGTCTCCAGCACTGATCACAGCACCTGTCACTCAGTAGGCACTCAATAAATGTAAATTGATATGAAACATGACACGAGGTGCCTTTCACAGAACAAAAATTAATTTGTCCTAAAGGCCTCCTGGGATGCAATTTTGAATTTTAGTATGTGTCTACGTTGGGGTTAAGGTTAACGTTTAAGTGTGACAAGAAGGGGTTAGTTTGGCTGAAATAGTTCTTCCTGTGGTGTTAACTGGTAAAATGAAATATAATGTTATTCTAATCTCTTCCAAGCCTTTCCTGATTCAAACACGGAAATGTGTTTCTGCAGATTGCGGCATTTCAGCTAAAAGTTCAACGAGATTAAAAAGGAGAAAGCTTGAGTCATTTGAGTGAATATCGCAAACAGGATTTAGGTATTCATTAAGATAAGGATAAACTGCTAAATTTAGGTTTACTCATGATTAACTTGTTTGATGTATTTCCTTGCAGAATAGTACATGAACTAGATTTTGAATGTGATACAGACACACACCATTTTTTACATACATAGCTTTTAAAATTTAGATGTATTCTATGTGTACAATCCAGAAAGGAGATGAAAGCCTGCCTCCTCTTTTATAAACTTATTTGGAGGGGGAGCTAAATGGAAGCCAAACTTTTGCTGAACTCCAGTTGGAAATGGATTCTGGATACACTGGGGCTGGAGAAGGTTAGGGTTGAGAAGGACAAGAGGCACTGCACAAACACATTCCTGGAAATAAATCTACACAGACTGGTTGACTTGAAAACTGGTTAACCAGAAATTTTGCCCTGTTTGGGGTAAAGCTAGAAACATTGAATCCCAAAATCTGTGAATAACATGCCTAACAGGAAAACTGAAAATTCTGTGTATTTCTTTTCCAAAATTAAATGGCAGCCAATGTTTGCAGGTAAAAAAACAAAACAAACAAACAAAAAACCACAATGGGGAATTAGATTACAGCTGTTTGCTTAAAAATTGTTAACTGATTTTGTTGTTTGTTTAATGGAAACATTTGCATTGTGCATTCCTGTTATTTGAAGAAAAATGGTGAGAATATCACAGTGCAAATGAAGAATACAAGTTTGATAGAACTAATCTAATCTACCTTAGATACACTCCTCATTTGGGAGAACTTATTTAACTGGTAATTTAATTTAGGTGGAGAGGCACTTTAATTGGAGTTGATTACTGTGGGATTTTTATATACTGTACGATGCACTGTTGAGTTACAGCACCACATGACGTAAAGTTGGGTAATTTTAAGTCACTGGATATTTTTATCCCAACTATAATAGAATTTGCTGAAAAAATGCTTATTAACTGAAACTGTTTTCTAGGTTGGATACTATTTGGAAAATCTTTGGGACTATGTCAAAGATGATTGGAAATTTAATAGAGCTAGCAGACCAAAAAACAAAACAAAACAAAACAAAAAGACTTAATTTATTAGGACTGCAGTGGTGATGTGCTGTCACTTCAGGACACTCCATTGCCTGAATCGCAGCAGTGTTGCGAATCATCACTCTGCAGTGAATGGGAATTTTTGGTTTAGAATTTAACAGATTTTCCTGGTCTTTCTCCTAGCGACCGACACAGAAATATGAAAGGATAAAATGATTTCAAAAAAAGCACTTACGTTAACCATTTGGGGGTGAAAATGATGAAAATGTAAAGGCAAATGATGAATTTATCAGAGAATGAAGGAACAGATAGCATATGTATGTAGGAACACAGTAGCTTTAAAATATCAGAAAGATGAGGAAAAGGACAGAGATGCCAAGTGAAGCAGAGGGTTTCTACATTTGTCATCGGCTCTTGCATGTCCCACGTTCCCTTATGTAATAGATCTTTAATGGATGCCCTACTGTCACAGAACCTTTGTAAGACCAGCCTATGCAGAATGCAAAGGAACTAAATAATGGACAGTTAATGTTCTGGCAAAGCAATTTATTATCTTGCTAGGAGCTGGTTTCTCATTGCATTTAGAATAAACTTTAAACAGCTATATCACCTTCCAGGCCTGATATGATCTGGCCCCTGCAAACTTATCTTCATGTCTTCCCACTCCCATCCTCCTTCTTCAAGCTCTAGCTACACTGGCTTTTTTTCATCCTTGGACTTTTAACACTGGTTCTTTCTGCAAGGTCTTTGCACTGCCGTGCTCTCTCTCTCTGGAATGCTTTTCCTTTGGCTGAATTTTTCCATGTAATTGAGGTCTTAGTTCAATTTTAATATCCCCCAACAGATTTCCCATCCTATCTAAAGCAGTCCATGCCCTTCCCTATCCCTAGGTCCTGCTATCACATTACCTAGTTAGATTTCCTTGAAATCTCTTGAAATTCCCTTATTTATTCTTTTGAGTTTTTTTCCGCTTCACCTTCCCCATAGAACATGAGCTCCTCAGTGTCAGGGATCTTCTGTTTCGTTCATTGCTATATCCCCAACACCTAGAATAGAACATGACACATAGTGAGCAATGAATGAATGAGAAAGAGTATAAGACTCACAGTGGAACTGCCTACGAACGAAAGGAACACTGGACACAAAGAAATGGTCTAGGGAAGGAAATCAGGAGGAAGAGGAACAAAGAATGGGGTCTAGGGACTGAGAATTGGCTATAGTGCACAATTTTAGCCCCTATACCATGTTTCTTACATGCATTCCAAGCAGAGGGAATGGCAAGTGCTAAGAGGAAATCTTTCCATCATCACACACAGCTGTTTTTTACTTTGTTGTTGCTAGTCGTTTTGTTTTCAGTGTGTGTTGGGAGTTGGGGGAGGATGGGTGTGAGGGATCCCTGTGTGTTTCTCTCAGGGGAAGGCTGGGTTTTTTCTTTCAGGCTACGGGTGTTGCTGCGTGTTCTTGGGTTTGTCAGTGGAGCACAGACAGGAATACCACACATGGCAGCTCTGCAACTGATTCTAAGACTTTTAGACCAAGAGACAGGAAAGAGTGAAGGAATGATCACCACATTGTACCAGGGGTATACTGGTGAGAGGTAAGATGATTTGGGTGGCAGGGGTGACCCCCAATTTTTTTAACCCAGAAAAAGATGGATAAATGCTCTGACATTGCTGTGATCCAGGGATCTGTGGCCACGGTTGCTTGTGCAGGCAGCAGCCAATACTTCTGAGTGGCCCCCTTGGGACTACAAAACTGTGTGGTGGGGCAGGGAGCCCATACTATTTGCTACATCAGAAAAATCCATTCATGAAAAAGAAAGACAGAGAAGAATAAAAGTCTTCTCAGAAAGCCTTAGTAAAATGGGTGCTTTTATTTTCACAGACATGTCTATGCAAATACACTCAGTCACAAGAGAGAGCTTCTTAAGCCTGATCATAATTTAAACTCTGAAAGGTGAGTGAGCCTGTTAAGAGACCTCCACCCTTCTAGTAACCTATGTCCCTTGATATGGGAAGGATATCTTAGTTCTCTCTAGCCCCTTGCTTAGGATTAAATGAGAGACTTCAGCTTTGGTGTAAAGCTGTCAGCTGCCCTAATCAAGGACAATACACAAAAATTAGACTCCTTATAAGAATAAGGGATTAAATGGAGGAAGATTTAGAAGTGGGTAGGAACAAAAGAGCAGAACTAAGCCTGCATCTGCAGAAAATGTCCAAGGACAGCTGACAGAGTTCAGCTCCATGGGGAAAAGGCATGTTAGTGTGTAGATAGAGAAACTGGACAAGGAGGGATGGCCTTAGCCTTCCATAATGGAGAAGTCAAGGGAAGGGATGACTGCATGCAATAGACAACTGAATTAGAAAGAGCAGAAATGTAAACCAGCAGTGCTTCCCTATCTTGGGCCTGGCTGGCTTAAAGTGGCTCCACTGTCATTGGTCAAAAAACTTTCATGAGGAGATCCAATCACTAATGCAACAAACTCTAATGAGTTCTAAGTTGGAGATGGTTCAGTTCTAAAGCTTGGGGGTACACAGGTCACTGGGAGAGAAGGAATGAAGGAGTAGGATCTGAACATTATAATAAGTCATCTAGTAGCTCTGATCACTTTGGACATTGCTGGGGGATAAATAACAGCTCACTATAACATTACAACACATACTTATATCTGTTTGTTCCCCCAAACTAACATGACAATGTGTTTCTGCCATCTTAGCTTACAGAGACATGATTTAGTCCAGGTTACACTCAGATTTTACAAAAGAGACTTTGACCACATAGATATTCATAAAATTAATCTGGTTAAGAAAAAAGTGCAGGGGCTTGAAGTCAGAAGAGCTCTGTTCCCATTCTGGCTATGCTGCTGTCAGGTTTGTGACCTGGAGAGCAGTTTAGCATCTCTGGGTCTCAAATTGTTCATCTGTAGAGTGTGGGTGATCAACCTTTATGTAATCCCTCTGTGTTGAGTGGGTCTCCAGATGGAAGTTCCCTGTGGGAATTTAAAAGCAAACTGTGGCATCGAAAGAAACTAGACAATTGCTTGAACTCTTGGTCATCATCCGTCCTCATAAAGAAACTTGTTGGTCACTAGTCTGATAGTACTGTTAAAATACCTTTATTTGTAACTTTGGAGAAAAGTAATTTTCAGACTCTGATCTTAGAATAAGCTCATGAGGAGTCTCATTTCCAAGCTGGAGATCATTTCCAGTTTGAATGAACAATTCTTCTTTTTGGCTTGGCTGAAGGTGGCACTAGGTGAAAGCTGAGCTGCACATCCTTCAGAGGTCACAATGAAAAGTCAGTCTTTATTCTAGCATGGCTTGGTCTGGAATAGCTGGTATATAGGTGGCAGCCCCATGCCCTATCTCATACTTTAAACAACATCACCAATATAAGCTTGAGTTGTATATGTTTATTATAGGACAGAAAAGTTTGCCAAATGTCTTCTGTGGACTAAGCACTTGCTAGGCGTTTTACATATATTCTGCCATTTAATCCTCAAGGCAACTTTAACAGGTAAGTATTACTGCCCTCATTTTACAGGTGAAAAAATTGAGACCCAGAGTGACTATATGACCTGCCCAAGGTGGTCACATCATTAGGGCATGGCAGAGATCTGAAATAAAAGTTCAGGTCTTCTGACTTCAGTCCATGCTTTTTTTTTTTTTTTTTTTTTTTTTTTTCTTCTATAACATCATGCTACCTAGAAGAAAAAGAAATGAGGGTAAGCAGTCAGCCAGCAAAGTCAGGAAAAATGATATGCCACTTGTAAAGAGCTCATCCACACTATATCATTCTGAAATGTCCAGTTTTCAAAGAGTCAGAGTAGTACAGAAATGTTCAATGTTAAATCACTACTCAACATAAGCAATCTGACTGTGATGGTTCAGAAGCTCTTCCAGATCTTGTCGTGCCTTAAAGTTCTCATTAACAGTATCAATTATCAGTGCACTACAGATATATAGGAAACGAAAATGCCAGGTAACAGAAAAGCCAGATCACCTGCCTCCAAGATGCTGGGTACTGCACGGCTTTTATCAGTTTTTATTATACCAGGTCAAGGAAACAAATGGAATCTATCTACATGGTCCTGCCTCGTGAGGCATATATTCTAAACATACATCCATTTTCATACCCAATGAGAAAGAACTCAATTCCAAAGGATCTCACCTTTCACAAAATCCTACCCTTAAGATCCTAAAACAGTCATATCACTGTGCACAAGATTTTTGGCAGTCACAAGCTCTATCACAAAGCAGAGCTTAAAAACAGATGGAGAATATAACCAGGGTTCAAATGCACCCTCACTGGGTGTGTCCGACTGCATGAGGCAGTGTGGCTGTGTGGAGGGAGAGGTCCGGACCTGTGGCAAACTGCTGCTCCTGCCAGGAGGCTACCAAAGCCAATGCTCTTGACTTATTCATGTTCCTCAGCTGCCCCAGTGCCTATATCTCTAACAACAGCAAACAGTGAAATACCTGCAGGCAACCACGTCTAAATAAAGAGATCAATATTTGAATCTTCAAGAAGTGGCCAACTTCAGAAAGGCATTTCTTGGCACCCTAGAGGAGACTGGGATGAAAGTTGTACCGGAGACTGGAGAAGAGCCCAATGTGTTTCACGAGGTTCGGCTCCACTACATAGGCCCTCTCTCCCTTGGCCCTCAACAGCGAGTACAGTGCCATGTCCTTGCCAAAGCCCTTGTGGCAGTACACTTGGGACAGGTAGGTGAGGGTCCGGCGGGCCGCAGGTGCAGGGAAGAGCATGGCTGGGGTGCAACACTGAGAGGCAGGAACCACGCTGTACAGGGAAGGACTCAGCCGCCGCAGTTCCAGGAAATAGTGTCGACCCACCAACTCCACCAGACCCATGCTATACAGGGAGAAGAAGAGCATTACAGGCCAGCTAAACCCTGGGCGGCTGGCAAACCTCATGTATATCCAGGTTAGTAAGGGCCCCAGCAACATGCCTACACCAACCCACTCCAGGATCCGCATGGGCTCTGGGTTGATGTAGTGCTGGAGCCTCTCGGGGTGATAGAGCTTGAGATAAAGGGCATCTCTGAGATGTGGCTCAGAGAAGCGAGCCCGCAGAAGATGCTCCAAGACTGGGAAGATCTGCTCTTCTGGAACAGCATCGTCTTCCACCATCAGGACGTAGTCTGGGTTGTAGGTCTGCAGGGATGACTCCAGGCAATAGACATAGTCCTGCTTCTCTTTCTCAAACGAGTTGGTTGAAGGGTCATCACCATAATCATCCTCAGTGCCCTCATAGCGATTGGCCACAGGGACGTACTTGGAGAGCAACTTGGCATCAAAATGGCTCACACTACGCTCCACGTTGCACAGGAAGAGTTGGTGCCCCTCGCACTGGGGGCCACATTGCTGAAGAAGCCGGTGGAACTGGGACACCACCTGCAGGACGTAGTGGAAGCCAGGCTGTCTGTCCACAGTGATGATGGTGATCACCAGCCAGGGCCGGGGCGTGGCCTGCCAGACAATGGGCACTGAGCCATTGGCAGAGGGAAGCTCCTCAAAATAGTGGAGGGCAGCCTCACCCTCTTTCAAGCTTTGCTGCAGGAACTCTTGGCTCATTTGGTTCAGATGCCAATGGCGCAGATAGAAGTAAGAGTGCAGAAGTCGGTGACAGGCCAGGGGGGCCAGCAGGCCAAATGTCACCACTGTTAGGATGAAGAGCTGGACAGCAGTGCTGCCCCAGGAGAGTCGCCGCAGCCTCCGGAGGAGCATGGCAGCTGGAGAGGTTGAAGTGCTCATGAGGTCAACTTTTGTTTATGTCTGGTCCCAAGAAAAAACCATCCTGGAACTCAGGCCAGAGTCATCAGAAATCAAACCTAAAGAGAGAGGAAGTAGGGAATGGTAAGGGTAAGCATTTTTTTAAAAACAAAAAACAAAAACCAAAAAACAAAAAAACAAAGGGCTAAGAACTGAACTCAGCACATATCAAACCAGAAATTATAATTCAAGGCTCTGTAGCTTTTAAGAGACTTTAAAGTATTTTCTGCAGTAAACCGTTCTTTGGTCGTGTCTGCTAACAGCCTCTGGGATGTTTTTATTATTTCTTTTTTTTTGAGATGGAGTCTCGCTCTGTCTCCCAGGCTCGAGTGCAGTGGCCGGATCTCAGCTCACTGTAAGCTCCGCCTCCCAGGTTTATGCCATTCTCCTGCCTCAGCCTCCCGAGTAGCTGGGACTACAGGTGCCCGCCACCTCGCCCGGCTAGTTTTTTTTTTTTTGTATTTTTTAGTAGAGATGGAGTTTCACTGTGTTAGCCAGGATAGTCTGGATCTCCTGATCTCGTGATCCGCCCATCTCGGCCTCCCAAAGTGCTAGGATTACAGGCCTGAGCCACCACGCCCGGCCTATTATTTCTATGAGTAACAAGATCTCAGTGCATCCAACCAAGTCTCCATGCCTAAAGATACTTAGTTAGGTTTACAATGTGCCAGAAAATCTCCAGGTAGGCTGTTAGGATCATTATTCACCAGGTACACAGACAATGGGTTCTTAAAACAGGGGCAAAAAAGCAAGGCTTGGCACAAAGGAAATACACAGATTTAGAGCAAGTTCCAGCATAAGGGCCCAGAAAATACTTGTTGATTAACTGTGCATATAGCAATTTCCAAAAAAAAAACTTGTCCAACAAGAGAAGGAATACTTAGGATTCTCTGAAATATCTTTGTTATTTAATGTCGTTTTCCATTCATATGTTTCTAATCTCACGCAACTATACTTAACATTGCATATTAATTTAATCCTGATTGTTCTCCCATTTTATTTTTGTAGATCGTGGGAACCGATGAGAGGAAGTATCTCCCATAAGCAAGCAAACTCTAGAGCCCTAGGCTTGGGGAGGGAGGAAACATCTGGAGGAAGATCCATGAGTAGCTGTTCAATGAAGAGGGGTTGGGGTGGGGCAGGGAAAGGCAGAGGTGAATATGGAAGAGACAGTTGTCCTCAGTTTGGTCCAGGAAAAAATGCTGTGTGATGTAATGATTCAGAGCATGGGCCTGAGGCCAGGCTCATGTTGGTATGAATCCTAGCTCTACCTCTCACTTGTTGGGAAGTCAGTTTACCTCTCTATATCTTATATTTCTCAGCTCTAAAATGGAAATAATAGGCCGGGCGCGGTGGCTCAAGCCTGTAATCCCAGCACTTAGGGAGGCCGAGACGGGCGGATCACGAGGTCAGGAGATCGAGTCCATCCTGGCTAACACGGTGAAACCCCGTCTCTACTAAAAATACAAAAAACTAGCCGGGCGAGGTGGCGGGTGCCTGTAGTCCCAGCTACTCAGGAGGCTGAGGCAGGAGAATGGCGTGAGCCCGGGAGGCAGAGCTTGCAGTGAGCTGAGCTCCGGCCACTGCACTCCAGCCTGGGCGACAGAGTGAGACTCCGTCTCAAAAAAAAAATAAATAAATAAATAAAATGGAAATAATAATATCTATCTCTTAGGGTTACTGTGAATATAAAATACGTTAGAAAGCAAAATAATGCAGAGTAAAAATGCCATTATAATCTAACCATATGTTCAAACTCATAATAATATTTCAGAAGTAAGCAGGTCTGATGTTCTGATGGAAAACAGACTACTGCCAAAAAACAGAATTAAAAGGACAAAGCCAGTCCTTTGCTAGTAGGGTCAATGCAAAACTAAATGGTGTCTGCAGTACAGAAAGTAAATCTCCTGCCTCAGAAGCATAATAAGGTTTATACACATTTGGAGGAAAACTGTGTAGTTTGTGAGTTATTGCAAAGGGAGGATTGCCCAGGAACCATATGAGGTTGCTGTGGAGCAGACTCAGCCAGTGCTCTCATATCCATGCTCTCCCCTTGGGCACACAGAAAGACCTCATTTCCTAGCTTGCCTTCTCCAGGTGGAGTCATGTGACTAGGGCTTGTCAGCAAAGTGACAGGGGTGACACCTGGGACAAGGTAGTTGAGAACAGATGTGCCATTTCGACTTTATCTTTCCCCGTCTGCCAGCTGAATGGAGAGCCCTGGTGGATCTAGAGGAGGGTACAGTCACCAGATGGCAGAAGCCTGGGTCCTTGAATCCTGTACATACATATCCCAGTTTTGGGACTGCATGGAACAGATGTCCCTCCCACTGCCCATCTCCCAGTACCCTCCCAAACTAGAGTGGACTGTGTTGTGAGCAATACATAAACCACTGTGTCTAGACACCAATAATTTTTGGACTTTATTACAGCAGTTAGCCTCTACAGTTGTATAGAATATCAAATGTCTATAGTACAGTGACATGGTAATTTCTCAAGTAGAGAAACAAGTTTCATTTCAGCCACAGAAGCAGATTGTACTATGGGACTCAAAGGTAAGACAGACAATCCTAGTACTAAGAGATCAGGATAGTACCCAAAGAGGGAATAAAGCAAAGAGAGGTTTGAATAGTATGCAACCCCAGTCTTGCTGGTTTGTGAACGTCCAGTATATTGCAGACTGGTTGGTTCTTCCTCTGCTCTGCTCAGGGCAATGGAGTTAACAAATCATGTGGTTGCACATCCACGTGGTCTCACCAGTTCCACATCACTACTAATGGAAGCCAATACAAGAATTGGGCTGAGCTCACACTCCTGCAGTATTGGCTTTGGAAAAGGAGGCATTCAAGTGGCTTTCTGCTCAGACTATTATCCCTGCCTTTGCTATTACCACAAGGGAGCTGGATCAATCTAGAGGAGGGAACTAGAGACAATGAGATAGGGCAGGCAGTTTGGAAAATGCCAGGCACATAGTAAGGACTATCACTTACTATGATATGTCACAGAGGAAAGAAATGGGAACACCTAGTACTAACATCAAGATAACCTTGGGTCCCAGGGAATTTATGCTACTGGGTACAATAAAATCATTAACATCTCACATAGTCCTTCACTTTAAAATTATGTCTGTGAGACTGCTGTTCCACTGACAATAAGGAAAAGAGAGGGATTCGGTTCAGAGGACACATGGTCCCTGCCTATATTAATCAGCTTTGCTGGGGTGATTAACAGTCTCAAATCTTCATAACTTAAAGTAATAACATGTATTTCTTGCATACGGGTTTGTGGATAGCTGTGGCTCAGTTGGGGTGAGCTCCAGAATGTAGGTCAGAATTAGTTCATGCCACATGCCCCTCCTTCTAGATTTAGCTGCAGAAGAAACAGTCACCTGGGGTGTGTTCCTATGTTGCCTGGAAGCTGCACAAGAGGCCAAGTCAAAACATGCAGGTACATTTACATCCTTGTTTCAGTGTGTCACAAATCAAGTCTACTCATCATCCATTGGCCAAAACAATGGGACAGGAAGATTTACTCCTCCCACAGAGCAGAAGGAGGGGAAAGTGAAGATTCAATAGAAAAAAAAAAGCAACAGGCCGATTTCTAAATCCTGAGGAGAAAAGAAAGCATCTAGCAATCTGCTCAGAGAGTATGGAAATTTTTTTAGAATGCTCACAGGGCTTAAGACCCAGCCCCCAACCCCAATCATTACACACTGCACGAATAAGGACAGGCTTCAGTAATGATCCCAAAAATCTCAGTGGGTTATAAGAACAAGGATTTAATTCTTGCTCATATTACTTGTCCTTTATAGGTCAATTGTGCCTCTGTTGCCTGCTGTTTGTACTCTAGGACCCAGGCAGATAGAACTGTTTTTTTTTGTTTTGTTTTGTTTTAACATTGCTGGTTTTGTGGTAGAGAGAAAAAAGGGGAATAGTGCACCACAAGCGGGCTCTCAAAGCTGCTTCTCAAAAGTGACACAGATCACTTCCACCCACATTTCACTGACTGGAACAAGTCACATAATAACTTAAGTTCAACAGAGCAGTTATGTCATTTTCCTGCAAGAAGGGAGTGCCAAAAGATACATGGCCACACCTGAAGCCAATGACTGGAGAAATCTATGTATTCCAGGGAGAGGCAGAAAATCTACTCCAGGGAGGGGCAGAAATGTACTCCAGGGAGGGGCATTTTGAACAATAATGCAATCTACCACACCCACCTAGGACACAGGAGCTGGGATCAGATCCTTTATTCAAGATTAGATGACTGCTTTGCTGAAAATCCAACCACATTGAGTTATAGAGTCATTCAGGAGTATGTTCTTGTTTATTTTTTAAAATATTTTCTTAGAAGATTTAACCGATTGTTGCACAGTAGGCTGTGGTGTCCAATGGCACCTATAATGTATTTCACCTTACTGATCTGGTTTTAAGAAGAATGAATAGCTGGATGTGGTGGCTCAAGCCTGTAATCCCAGCACTTTAGGAGGCTGAGGCAGGTGGATGGCTTGAACCTAGGAGATTCAGACCAGCCTGGGCAACATGGCAAAACCCAGACTCAACAAAAGATACAAAAATTAGCCAGGCATGGTAGCATGTTCCTGTAGTCCTAGCTACTCAGGAGGCTGAGGCAGAAGGATTGCCTGAGCCCCAGCAGGTTGAGGCTGCAGTGAGCCACGATCGTACGACTGCACTCCAGCCTGGGTGACAGAGAAAAACCCTGTCTCAAACAAAGCAAACAAACAAACAAACAAAAAGATAAAAGATAAATAGCCTTAGGGGAACAGATATAAAAACAGAGGACTTTTCACTGCTAGTTTGGGGAAGGAGTTTTTTTTTTTTTACTCCCAGCCCAATCATAAGGGTGAGACAAGAGGGCTATGTCTGTTACCACTCTGATTGTTTTTTTCCGGAATTCCAGTTGCCCATGATGTCACAGGCTGAGGCCCACGCTCCAGAGACACTGTGAACTAACTGGCATCTCTGAGCTGACCTACTAACGATTGCACCATTACAGCTCCAATTCTACAGAACGATACATACCCAGTTCTTACCTATGCTTTGCATGTGCTCTTTGAAACACAGCCCTTCCCTAAACAGAATTCTTTACCTGTTACCATGTCTAGAGTGTAGGGCTCAGGGAAGACAGTAAAGGCCACAGACTCTGAGAAATGAACATGAACTAGGGCTTAGATGAATAAATGGAGCGACAACAACAGTTACATTTTAGTGCAACTTCTGAAAATTAAACTAAAGGATCCACGGGTGTGGGAGACACAATACCAGGGTGTGAGTCAGGGGATGAGTGCTCAAGAATGTTCTATGTTTCCCAAATCCACTATATGTATGGTACCACCACTTTCCCAGGCAACTCAGTCTAAAACACTAGTTAGTTCTAACTTCTCACCTCCATGCACTCACTTCCTAATCCCACCTCTACAGCCTCTTTTATTATGCCTCTCTTTTCCTCTTTTCCCCTCCCCTTCCCCTTGTCAAGCCTTCCTGCCTGCCACACTCTAGTTCCTCCTCCGCACCTCCAAGCCAGCTGATTGCAATAGGCTCCTAACAGAGCTTCTGACCTCCAGAATGAGCAACACAAGCCAAAAGATCTGGGTCCAGTTCTCGTCCTAACGCTCACTAATTCGATCAATTTATATTAAAAAAATCATTTATCTCTCTGAGCCTATTTTATTTCTCTGTGAAATAGGAAAATAAAAGATACTTCAGCTGGGCACAGTGGCTCACGCTGGTAATCCCAGCACTTTGGGAGGCCGACGCGGGCGGATCATGAGGTCAGGTGATTGAGACCATCCTGGCCAACATGGTGAAACCCCGTCTCTACTAAAAATACAAAAATTAGCTGGGCGTGGTGGCACGTGCCTGTAATCCCAGCTACTCAGGAGACTGAGGCAGAAGAATCGCTTGAACCAGGCAGTCAGAGGTTGCAGTGAGCTGAGATTGTGCTACTGCACTCCAGCTTGGCAACACAGTGAGACTGTGTCTCAAAAAAAAAAAAAAAAAAAAAAAGCCATTGTGACGATGAAGAGACAATAGCTATGATAGCCCTTTGTCAGCGTAGGACACTGTGCAGATGATGGTGATGTTTTACCTGATCAGCATCCATCTGATACTCTGAAGCATAAGTCAGAACATGGCACTCTTTTCTGTAAAACTATTCAATGATTCCCCCATGACTATAGAATGAAGTTCAAATTATTTGCCAACATTCTTCACAATCCAGTTCCAACTATCTTTCCAGCTGCATTTCTGCTCCTCACACTGTCTAACTCAACCAAGAATCAGTTCAAAAGGTACCTCTTCCAAAAGCCAACCCTGACCTCTCCAACCAGAAAGAATCTCTTTTTTCCCCTTAAGTACTGGGGCCCTTTCTATGAACTTTTCCTCCAGGGCATTCATTTGTCACTTTCTACTTCAGACTCATCTATTTATAGCTACCGCTTGTTAAGGCCATACTACATATAGCATGGAATTAATCCCATTTAGTTGAAAAAAACTGATGCTACCAAGTTGCAAGCAGGAAATTCAAGCACAAGGATAAATTTCAAAGCTCATGTTTTTCCATGATGCCTGTTGTCTTCCATGGCCTTGTTTATGGCCCTTGACTTATGATCTGATTGGACTTTTAAATCTCTTTTGAGTAGATGTAGTCTGATTTATCTTTGGTATCCCTCACAGACCCAGCATAGAACTATGCATAAAAGACACTCAATGCTTGTTGAGCAAATAAATAGCCTCTTTGACCTCTATGGGTCTCAGGTCCTCAGCTATAAAATTGGTAGTATCAAAGAGCTGGTCATATACTGTGTAGAGATGGACTTATTTGTAAATGTTTGTGGAGCACTTACGTGCCAGGCACTGTTCTAAGCATTTCATCTATCGATCCTCATAAAAAGCCTATGAGAAGTATGACTACTAAGCCCATTTTATACTTTAAAAAACTAAGCTTTTAAGCAGGTGGCAAAACTTGAACCCAGGCAGACTGTGTCCGGAACCCATGTTCTCAACCAATATGCATGACTGCCTGCACAAATTTGGAGCCCAGGAAAATCAACTGAAAAACCATTAGAAATGGCAATAGACTTTCAAAACATGGTTGGTACCAGAATTAATATGTAAAAATAATATATAATATACATAGCAAGTATATATACACAGGTACTATATATATGCATTACATGTTCATATCTGTACCTATATTATAATGATTGCTTTCATGTAAACAATCACCAGTGAACTAAGGGAATAAAAAATCCCAATCAAAAGGGAAAAAATAACCCAAATACCTAGAAATAAATTTCAGAAATATGCAGAATATATACATATACTACAAAATTCTACCAAAGGGTATTTAAAAAGTCATTAATAAACAGAAAAATAATGCTCAGGTGAAAAGACTTGGTACTAGAGATCCCTTTCTCCATAATTAATCTCTATATTTAACATCTGAATTTAATTTACTTCAAGAGGGAGTGGCACAGTTCAACAACTAGGCACTTTCATATAAATTGGTGCAGTTTTTGGAGGAAATGTTGGGGTGCTGGGGCAGTATCTATAAACATTTTATATGTGCATCCCCTTTGACATAACGATCCTACTTCTAGGAATCTACTCTGCAGAAATGCCAACACATGCTACCAAAGATGGATGAGAAATGTTCATTGCTGTTTTGTTTGTAGTAGAAAGAAAAAGAGAGAAAGAGGGGGAGAGGAATAGAGGGAGAAAGGGAAGAAAGGAAGGACGGAAGAGAAAGGAAAGAAAGAAAGAAAGAGAGAGAGAGAGAGAGAGTGAGGAAGAGGGTGGGAGGGAGAAAGGAAGAAAGGAAGAACTGCAGGCAAATGAAATACCTAGCAAAGGGAACAGATTTTTAGAGAATCATAAAAGGGTATGCTGTGAACATGTTAAGAAGAACGAGAAAGGTTTAAATATGTTGACATAAAAGAAATCCTAGCTAGGGTTGTGCTTTGGACTGAACGTTTGTCCTCCTCCTCCCCAGCCACAATCCGTGTTATAAATCCTAATCTCCAATGTGATGGTATTCAAAGACAGGGTCTTTGGAAGGTAATCAGGTCATAAGGGTGCAGACATCAGTAATGCATGCTCTTTGTTAGTGCCCTTATAAGAAAAGACAGGAGAGATCACTTCTTTTCTCTGCTCTCTCACATGTAAACCAGGAAGAGGGCCCTCACCAAAACTTGACCACACTGGCACCCTGATCTGGAACTTCCAGCTTCCAGAAGTTTGAGAAATAAATGTGTCTGTTGTTTAAGCCACCTACTCTTTGAGAATGTGTTACAGCAACTCAAGTAGACTAAGACCAAAAGGGAGAAATGCGAACTATGTCAGTGCAAATTACAGAAAAATGTGCAGAGATATGACCATTTTATTTTTAATGTGGAGTATAATTTAGTGAAGGAGAAACGAAGGGTATGGGGATGGCAATTTCCTGTTTTGATATCTACACTTCTGCAAAGAGCATTACTTTTATAATCATAATTAAGCATTCGATTGAACACTGAGTCTTGTGTTAGACACTGGGAAGTTGAACATGACAGGGCACCTGTTAAGTCCATTTTTTTATTCGTGATTTAAATTGCTATAGCTATAACATATTAAATTACATATATGTATCTGTTTGTGGATTTTGGCAGCTGTCTCTCCCTGCATTGTGGTGCCAGTGCCATGTCATTTTCATTATGAAAGCTTTATAACAGGTTTTACTATCTGGCTAGGCAGATTGTCTCTCATTACCCAGCATCATAATTTTCTAGGCCTTTACAAATTAATTTTATTGAGGTACAGTTTACATACAATACAATGCACCGCTTAAATATATATTTTGATGAGTTTTGTCAAATTTATATTCCCCTATAACCATCAAAATAAAAAATAGACCAAAATATCCAAAAGATCATTTGGAATTAGAACTAGTAAAAATTAACAGAAAATACTCGCTATAGTGCAACATGTGACAAAGAATTACTACTTTAATATGTAATACACATAAAGTGCTTAAAAACCAGGAAGAGAAAGATACTTAACTGAAAAATGGGAAGAAGAATTAACAATCAACTCACCTACAGAAATGCAAAAGGCTACTACACAGAGGAAAAAGTGTTAATTTCTACCGGTAATCAAAGACATGCAAATTAAGACAAGATACCATTTCTTGGTCCACACTTTTGATTCAAAACTTCAAATGTGTATACATAGAGAAAATTTTAAGATATGCAGAAAATCTAAACCATCTAGAAGTTGAAGTTTTAAGTTATTTTTATTTTGTTTCTCCTTTGGAGTTTTGTTTCCTGGATGTTTTCTAATAAGGGTATCCTTACAACATTCTGATAATTCTAATAATGT
Organism: Theropithecus gelada; assembly: GCF_003255815.1. Lineage (NCBI taxonomy): Eukaryota > Metazoa > Chordata > Mammalia > Primates > Cercopithecidae > Theropithecus > Theropithecus gelada. The sequence goes on along the minus strand of NC_037683.1, from coordinate 39,524,068 downwards.
TAGTTTTCTCTTCTCACCTCATAAAGTACCTAGTGCAGTGCATTCTAGAAATTCAACCCTAAAGAAAAGCTATTTCCCTTAAAAGGATTAGTTTTCTTGGAGAAACACACACATGCACGCGCACACACACCTGCATGTATTGCTAATGGTCCGCATGGTGAGATCATCATTGGAGCCGCCCTGCGGTCCCCCGGAGAGAGCGTGGGTCGAGCAGAGGATGCGGGTCACAACGACCCTGCAGGAGCTCATGCCCCAAGACACCCTGAGCGCAGTGCGACACTGGCGACGCCCGAGCCAAGGGCCAGAAAGAGGGTGAGACACGCCCAGGTGGACTTAATTAACCCTTCCTCTTGGAAAAAGAATGGGGGACGATGTCCAGGGCACTGGATCTAGTGTCTGTCGCTGACCTTGGGCAGTCCCTGCCACGCTTGAGCCTCAGTTTCCCACCCGTAGGCCGAGCTGACCGTCTCCATCGCTGCGCTTCTTCCCTTCTGCTGTTTTTTCCCGGTGCTGGGAAGGACGCCTTCCTCTGCCCAGTCGCCCTCCCCCAGCCCTTGGCTGCGAGGTCGCCCGCAGAAACCCAACACTGCGGCCGCGCTCTCGGCGCGCCAGGCGAACCTAAGGTGTGGACGCGCTGCGAGGGTCCTCTGCTTGCGGGCGGCCATTAGGCGCCAGGCCCCTTGGCGCTTCGGCCCTGCTAGGCTCGGCGAGGGTCTTACCCAGACTGGCACGCGCCCCGCTCGCGTCCTTCTGTTGGCCTGTCAGCGCAGCTGGTGCAGGCGAGGGCCAGGGAGGCGCCCCCGCTGCACTCAACCATCCCCGCACTGACGCGGGCGCCTGCCGCGCCGGGGACCCTGCGGGACCTCGCAATCCTCCGGCAGGAAGCGGTCGGAGCTCCGGGCAGGGCCGCTAGGCAACCCGCCTGCCCGAGGCGCACTGCCAGGGGCACAGGCCCTCTGCGACGCCTCTCCCCAACCCCCAGCTGCCCTGCTTGTGCCAGCTGTGGCCACCCCTAATCCTTGTCCCCGCGCTCTGGTGTCTCTCCAGGGCTCCGACCACCGCGCCAAAAGGGCTGAGCAGATCGTGCGCAACAGAAACCTACCGGGTTGGGGCGATCAGCTCGGTCCCCTGCGCGCGCCGAGGGCCGCCTTTAGTATCGCCCAGGCTGGCTAGCTCATCCCGGTGGAGGCGCCATCGCCGGGGCCCGGAAGGAGCGGGCGCAGCGCGGTTTGGGTGTGCGCCCGAGCCTCACCTCCTCCCGCCTCGCAGCTCGGGCGCAGGGCTCCCCTTGCTCAGGCGGGCCATGTGACCCGCGAGCTGCGGAGCGACCGCAGCCCCCAAAGCCGGCTTGGGGAAAAAGGACGGCAAAAGGCGCCAACTGATGGGCAGCCAGGGAAAAGCAGGAGTCGCCCCCAAGTCACGCAAACAGGAAGCCTGTTTCTTTTGTGAGGGAACTAGAAGCCAGCATTATATTTCATCAGGTGGGTACACAGAGACTTATTCACACCAATGGAACGACATCTCTCAATGCGTGAGAAAGCTATTACTTTGGGTCTTGAATTTTTTCAGTCTTCTCAAAACCCTCAATTTAAACACAAATGGCCACGAGAGACAAAACGCCTGAGGTATGGGAAGGTATGCACATTGAGAACAATCCCGGCAAAGCAAACAGGAAAAAGATATAGAATGATCCGGGGAAGGAAAAATGTGGAGGACAAAAGAAAACGAACAGCTTCCTGCATTCCACCCTGGACTTTCCCTTCTGAATGGGTTTTCACCACACAGTTGTACGGCCTTACCCAGTGCTTCTAATCTTAGGTTTGCCTGTCTAAGCCACAGGTTAGCAACTACAGCTTGCTGCCTGTTCTTGTACAGCCCACAAGCTAAGAATGTTTTTTTGTGACATTTCAGGGTTAAAAATGGAAGAATATTTCAGAGATATGAAAATTATATGAATTCAAAATTTGGTGATCATAAACAAAGTTTTATTGCAACATGGTCATCATTTACATATTGTCTATGGCTGCTACCATGCAAGAACAGCAGAGTTGGACAGTTGTGACAGAGACCTTATGACCCACAAAGCCTAAAATATTTACTGCCTGATTTGCCAACACTTGTTCTAAAAGGTCTGTTCAGTGGTCACAAGATAAAGCATTAAAGCCAGTAAATGCTCATATGATTTCTTCTTGTGTGAGTAAAATTGATACTAGATATTAACTTCCTTTAGAACCTTACAAACATCCACCTGAGCATCCATTCATCTTCTACTCTTTCAGCCAGCATTTACTGAAGAATGGTTCTGGCATAGTGCCAACACTGTAGATGACAATGAAGTAAGAATGAGGTGTGGATCCTGCACTCAAGGAATTTGTCATTAGGAATGTCGGAAAGTCTATATGTGAGGCTGGGTAGTATGAGAGCTGGATATAGCACAGGGAAGGTAGTTTCATTTCCTGAGAGAAAAACTGGGAGTCTGATACTCTGAAATTGGAGGATTGTAACCAACCTGGGTCGAATTCAATTCATGTCATTAATTCAATTCATGTCATTGGCTCAGTTCTGGAATCTAATCTATTTACTGGCTCTGACAAATTAACTCCTCTGTGCCTCAATGTTCTCATCTATGTATTGGGAACAGTAATATTTCCCTCATAGGTTTGTTGAGAGGTTTGCATGACATAATGTATATAAAGTGCTTAGCATTCTACCTGCCAAAATATCTAGCTTTCTCTAAATGGTTGGCAGTTATTCACTTGTTTAACAAAAATTCGTTGAGTACCTATTATAATGTTCCAGGCAATGTCTGCACTGTCCAATCTCATGGTCACTAGTCACATGTAACTACTTAAATTTTAATTAATTAAAAATTAAATAAAATGTAACAATCAGTCCCTCAGTAGCACTAGCCACATTTGAAATGCTCAATATCTACATGTGGTTAGTGCTACTGTTTTGTAGTACAGCTATAGAACATCCCATCATCACCGAAAGTTCTATGAGATAGTGCCTTTCTAGAGAGTAGGGATTCAGCTATGAATAAAATGAAATCTCTGCCTTTAGGGAGCTTACATTTGGGTGGACAATAGATAATAAACAAATAAATGCATACTATATCAGGTATTGATAAATATTTTAAATAGTAAAATCAAACACTTTCATAGTACTTTCTATGGCTGATACTGTCCTGAGTGCTTTTTATTAACTCTTAATCACTGCAATAACCCCATGAGACAGGTAAGCTAAGTAACTTACCCAAAGTCAAACTGCTAGATAGAGGAAAAGCCAAAATCCAAACCCATGAAATCTGGCTTCAGCGTTCCTTCTCTTAATCAACATATTATATTTCTTCTCAAAGCAAAGCAAAAATAGAAAAAAAAAAAAAAGAAGAAGAATAAAATAAGAGGTTAGAGACTAGTAAAGAGCACTATTACAATTATTATAGTAAACATCTTAACCTCCATGCAAGTAGGGTGTTTTATCGGTTAGGCTTGGGTCAGAAATAACACACTACAACAGGATAATGAAAAAAATCTATTCTCAAAGGTGTGGGTGAAATCAAAGAAAACCAATAAGGCACAGTGCAGTGCATACCCTAGGGCTTGATACCAAGGAACTATTACGAATCCTGGGTCTGATAAGCAAAGTAAGGAAACAGTTATTAAAACAACAAAAGAATAATTGTGATAAGGGAGACATCCTATGGGACCTGTCACTAATAGAATGAGGCAGTGAACCTATGGTGACCCATCAGGGAAAGAGCCAGGAGAGTAAACATAACTCTACTTTCTTCCTGCCATCTTATCTCCTGCTAGTGTCTGCCATTGGCTGAACCCAACCAGAAATCAGAGGGCAAGAGAGCCCTTGATGTAATCCATATAGCTCAAATTCACAGGACACAGAGCTGATTGGATGATCAGGAGGCATAAACAGAAGATATGCAGTAAAGTCTATTCCTTCTTGCTCTGAACATCTTCTCTTGTACTTTTTTTCATATAAAAATTGAACACACCTTTTGGGACACACAAAAAGTTCCAGTAACTGTGGTATTGAACATATCCCTGAGATATAAAATATTAATCATTACTATTACCCTTCCTAATGGGAAGAGTGGGGATGGAGGACAAACAATATGAAATGTAACTGTTAGAATCCCTACTTCTATGGTTGGTCATGAAATTTAAGTTGGGAATCATGGCTTTCTTCTTCCACTACCCATTGCGTGTTCCCTTTCTCTCTGCCAGCACTTCACTGTATGAGCCTCTTTACAGAGTGACCCAAACTTTTTTATTTTATTTTATTATTTCTTTTTTGAGACACAGTCTCAGTCTTTCACCCAGGCTGGAGTGCAGTGACTCAATCTCAGCTCACTGCAACCTTCGCCTCCCAAGTTATAGCAATTCTCCTGCCTCAGCCTCCCCAGTAGCTGAGATTACAGGCACGTACCACCACGCCCAGTTAATTTTTGTTTGTTTGTTTGTTTGTTTGTTTTTGAGACGGAGTCTCGCTCTGTCGCCCAGGCTGGAGTGTAGTGGCCGGATCTCGGCTCACTGCAAGCTCCGCCTCCCGGGTTCACGCCATTCTCCTGCCTCAGCCTCCCGAGTAACTGGGACTACAGGCGCCCGCCACCTCGTCCGGCTAGTTTTTTTGTATTTTTTAGTAGAGACGGGGTTTCACCATTTTGGCCAGGCTGGTCTCAAACTCCTGACCCCAAGTGAACTGCCCGCCTCAGCCTCCCAAAGTGCTGGGATTACAGGCGTGAGCCACCGCGCTCGGCCCAAACTTTTGATCTTACAAGATTTAGGTTCTTGGTGCACCTCTCGTTACTGAGTTGCCTCGGTTTTCCACTCATCAGGACCATCGGATATGTGTGTACTCACATGGACTTGTTAATGAACTTCTAGGTTCTAGATACAGTCCTGCTTGACTTGAGTGTATAGGAGCAACCGATTTCCCACTGGTATGGTAATCAATTACCTAGGGCTATATAGTGGTGCTTTTCTTTTCTTGTTCCAATTTCCAGCTCAACAGGCTGTGAATTCTCTGGTGGAAGTACTTCTTCTTTGGATATTAGAGTTTCCAAATCTACTAAGTTTGTGGGGCTTGGAAGAAGAAAAATATCCCTGTAGTAAGTTTTTTTGCTGTAATAGTGAGAGGAATATATCTTTGCTTTCTGGACGTCTGAATTCTGGCTATAGGCAAATTATGCCACACATTGGCTATTGATTTAAGGAATATATTGCATTCTTGAGGATAGCATCTCAATCTCTCATGGTGTTGTCTCACAACTGATGTCATAACTGAGCCTTCAGGAGACCATTAAACCATTTAATAATACCAGCTTCTTCTGTTTAATGGGATCCATGGTAAGATCACTGAATTCCAAAGATATTAGTTAATTGTCATACTTCCTTTGCTGTAAAATGGGTCCCCTGGGCAAAGGTAATATGTGGTAGAGCAAGGCAATAGTACAGTTTTCTGTAAGTCCATGAGTAGTGGTATTAGCAGAAGTGCTGTGGCCTGGGAAGGAAAATTCATACCCAGAAATCTCTACAGAGGACAAATGGTTATTCCCCCCATGATAACAGATGTGCAGTATAACCAACCTGGCACCAGATAGCCAGTTGGTTCTTCTAGGAAATAATGCCATATCACAGAACCAGTATTTGATCATTGCTGTTGACAGTTTGAGCACTTAACATGAACGGTAGCAAAATCAGCATATTACTGAAATTGATCAGTATAATTATTGAAATCATTCAGAATCTGTTCCTACTGACATGGCCATTTTGCACATAGGCCCATTAAACAAGCACTACTTGACTAAAGAAGCTGATTAACATCTACAGGACAGGTCATATTGACTATCTGATTCAGATAAAAATATTTTCAATTTTTCCTTGTAATTTATTCTTTATACATGTTACCCAGACATGTATTTTTAAATTTTCAAATACTTGGGGCTTCTTTAGATATTTTTGTTGATTTCTAATTTTATTCTTTTAATATACGTAAAATACATTACATATATAAACTCAAAGAATATTAAATATTAAAGCATATATAAATATTTTTAAAGACTGAAATCTTACAGGATGTGTGTGTATATATATATATATATATATACACACATATATTCTTTTAAAATCTGTTGGGGAATTTTTTTAGTGGCCCAGCACTGAACTGTGTCCCCTGCCACCTCGTGTTTTTAAAGCTGCGGTTTTCTGCTTCAGGAGCTATGGAGATTGAATAATACACTCAGTCAGAAAAGTCACATTTTATCAAAAGTAAACTCTCCTCTACTCTTTGCTTGCTTTAGATTGCTTTTCAGTGCCCTTTTATATTTCATCCAGATTTTATAAAAGTCATCTGCCAAGCAGTTTGATCTACCAGTTCACTCCACCATTACTGGAAGCTGGAACTCTAATTAGTTAGGTATTTTATAAGAAATTCTCTTTTACTCTGCATGTCATGTAGGCAAAAGGATAGACAGATAATGGTCTGAAGTAACATGTTTAGTTACTAATAAAATTACCAGCTACTAAATGTCAATGGTAATTGATGTTTTATGTCTACTTTTCTTGTTCTTCTACAAACCCAAAGATTTTCCCAAAATATATGACTTACTTTTGATTACCCAAATTTACATGTCAAGGGAGGATTTTAAAAATTGATACATAATATTTTACATATTCATGGGGTACACATGATATTTTGTTGCATGCATAGAATGTGTAATAATCAAGCCAGGGTATTTGGAGTATACATCACCTTGAGTATTTATCATTTCTATGTGTTGGGAACATTTCAAGGTCTCTCTTCTAGCCACCAGAAGTTTCAAATAATTCAAATTTTCATTTAGTGGAAGTGAAGACATCAAACTTTCACAGCATCACACTGAAAATTTTAGTATATCAATTAGTTTAATGACAAGTGGTGGGAGACATACTGAAACATGCATAGCTATCAATGACTAGGAAGCAAAAATTTCCAAGGATGATAATGAAAATAGGGCAGAGTTTCTGTTAATAAAATTTCAGGTAGACCATGTGGAAAATAAATAAACAAATCAGTAGTTCTTCACTTAGATTACAATCTCCTGTGGCTCCTAATCTCATACCTCTAGGATTTCTTTCTAGATATAAAATAGTAGCTACTCAATACTCTTCCAAAGAGGGGGGGGGGGGGGAAAGGCAGTGCTTAAAATAAAACCTTCTTTTTTTTTTTTCAGCAGATTGCCCTAATGGCCCACAAAATACAATGAAGGATCAATCTCTGGGTTGCTAGATTTACAAATTTGAGACTTTAGAATAATGACAATTATTATTGATGCTGTTTGTTGAAAATAGAAAAGACTTAGGTAATGGTAGCAACATCCAATTGCTCTGAGCCTTCCTTTATAAACTCTCAAAGAGGAGGATAATGTCCTCAACTCTCTTCATCTCCCAGGTTCACTTTACTTTCAGAGGCAGATAAGAAACAATTTACCTTTACAGGCCTGCAAGACTGGGTCTGAAGGGAAAGAGGAGAGGGAAACCATCCTATCATGCTGATGGGTGCAGAGCAGAGCGGGAAAGGGTATTACATAAAATTTTATGGACAGAATGCAAATAGTGGCTACTGTCCCTCCTGTGGTCCTATAAGGCCTCAGTAAAAGTTGCCAAAATTACAAAAATGCTTGTTGCAATCATATTTTTGGTGAAATCACAGGTCTGGTTCCACATTAGGATGATATACCTTTTTGTTTTTATTTAACTTCAGACTTCAAGAAAAATTGTGACAAAAACTGTAAAGATTTCCAAAATTCTCTAAAAGTAATGCTTTATCCTGTTTGCTTTATTTTTACATATGTATTATTTATATGTCAACCTAAATAACAAACAGAGATTTTCTAAAAGAAAAGATATATATTTGAGAATAGAACATTGCAATGGGAATATGCATGCTATAAAACTATGGGTATATTCAGGGAGGTAATGGGAGACGAAGGGTTTTTAAAAAAAAAAAATAAAAGAGAAGATTACACAATTATTTTGAAATAATTATCCTTGGCTACTAAGACCAATGACAAGGATGACTCTAGTTTAAATTTGGACAGGCAATTGCTGGGCAGATGTCCTTTTAGAAGTATATGTTTTTTTTTGTTTGTTTTTTTTTTTTTATTTTTTTTTT